>NC_048544.1:1773061-1890561 GCF_902806685.2 Maniola hyperantus | reverse complement strand
GATAGGGTAGTTGGAGTTCCAAAGTGCTGGAATGGCGACCTAGCACCGGAAAGCGCAACGTTGGAAGACCCCTCCACTAGGTGGACGGACGACATCAGGCGAGTCACAGGGAGCCGCTGGATTCAGGCGCCAGACCATGGCGTGCGGAAATCCCTATAAGAGACCTATGTCCAGCAGTGGTCGTCTATCGGTTGTTGTTGATGATGATAATGAACTTAGTTCTTGCTTTCTAACTCCTCAATGGTTTAAACAGATCGCGTCTCCCTCGGTTGGACGGCGCTGCTTGGAGCAATTCTGTTGCTGACGCTAGCTGACCGTGAGGATCTGGAGCCCATTCTGCACAGGGTGGAATGGTCCACGCTACTGTTCTTTGCTGCACTCTTTGTTTTGATGGAGGTAAGTTATACTTATATTAATTATGGTACTTTGAAATGTGGCTTACCTATACTACGTTATCCTCTGTTCTCTATCTATAACGCCAGTTTTTCAAGTTATATCCATGGGATTTGATATTTGGACTATCGCGCAAAATTTAAGAAGCACGTGTTTCAGAATTTTACTAAATTCCATACCTCATCTATTTTCAAAAAATCCCATCATGCGAAGCCGCGGCGGGCCAGCTGCATTAAACAATTTTAGATATTAAACTACTTATTATAAAATTGAGGATAAATTTATATTTTCTGATTTACAGGCTCTCTCAAAACTTGGTCTGATAGAGTTCATAGGAGGTCTCACAGAATCTCTTATACTTAGAGTGGACGAAAACGGCAGACTGGCCGTAGCGCTGCTTCTTTTGCTGTGGGTAGGTAGAAAATATTTTTAGAAAATTCTTACTTTTTCCACTTCGCTTTAGTATGACGTTAGTTAGTGAGTAGTTTATTTGGAGCGCTCTCCATAAAAACGGAGTTTAACTTCTATTTGAATATCAACCGAGCTCATAATCATGATTAACCCATTGCCAGCTCACTACTGAGTATGGGTCTCCTCTCACAATGAGAAGAGTTTAGCCACGCTGGTCAATTGAGGATTTTCAGAGTTCACACACCTTTGCGAACATAACGGAGAACTTTCAGACATGCAGGTTACCTCACGATGTTTTCCCTTCATCGTTACAGCAAGTGATACTTTATTGTTTAAAACGCACATGACTCCCAAAAATTAAAGGTGCACGGGACCGAACCCCGGATCCCCGGACTAGGAAGCCGACGTTTTTTAAGGCTATCACCGTTTTTTGCTTAAATATACAAAAAAATCTGAACCCGTTAAAAAACGTTACACGCAAAAACGCAACGTTCAAAAAAATATTAGTTCGGTTTCATAAACTGTGTGTATTTTCAGGTATCAGGCCTAACATCAGCGTTCGTGGACAACATCCCGCTTACCACCATGATGGTGCGAGTGGTCGTCGCTTTGGGCTCCAACCCGACTCTGAACCTGCCCATCACTCCACTTATATGGGCCCTGTCCTTCGGGGCTTGCTTAGGAGGTGAGTTACCCTGATGGATTTCAAAGGATTCTCTTACGTGGAGGATAGATTTATTTCGATGGATAACATGCTGGACATAGGCCTTTTGGTGAGCGCCACATACGAATCACTTTACTTTAGGTCAATAAACTACCATGCTTGATGCGTCCCACGCCATTACACATCCTTGTCCGCACTAACTTCAGCATCGTGCACGACATACTACTTACCACCATGATGGTGCGAGTGGTCATCGCATTGGGCTCCAACCCAAAGCTGAACCTGCCCATCACTCAACTTATATAGGCCCTGTCCTTCGGCGCTTACTTAGTAGGTGCGTTACCCTTATTTTCTGATGGATTCCAAAGGATTCACATGGATCTTATGCAGGATAGATTTATCTGGATGGATAACATGCTGGACATAGGCCTTTTGGTGAGCACCACAGACAACCTACTTCACCTATATCTTTAGGTCGTTGATCCACCATGCTAGAGCCACGTTCCTATTACACATGCAGATAATTTCCTGTGTTTTGTGTCGCTTCTTTACGTAGTAATCACGAGCCGTATTATAAATATGCGAAGGCCGCGAAATTGTGTTTGTTTGATGGTATCTGTCCTTCAATCACGCCACAGCAGAGTACCTTGTAAGGGTGGTAAATCGGGCGGAATAGAAATATACCCGGATACGGAATAATCTACCACCTTACAAAGATTAGAGGAAAAAAAAATAATTTTAATTTACTTTACTTGATCTATCTACCTAGTAAAGAATAGAAGCTAGCCGTCGACTCCCTTGTAATGCATATGAGGTGTTATAAATGAAATTTGCTAGATGTTAGGCAAAATTGTTTTTAATGTAACTTTTACCGGGGTCGCTTAATACAGAATGATGGCTAATAATGCTTAGTTATTCTAGCTTAATGCCAAGACTTAATTTAGATACATTAGAATGACTTAGGTAGATAGTACATAAGATCTATGTTTTAAATTTAAGATGCCATTGGCATGGAATAGACAATGACACAGTAAAATTCATAAAATTGTTTCAAAATAAAAGCTCAGTAGTAAAGACAGGGTTCTTACTGTACACATACACTAAGAAGGTTCACTAAACTGTTCCAGGATACAAACATTTGCTTACTTGTAGGTGCGAAGACTGCAATGTAGCTGGACGGCATCGGCCAAGATCCAAAACTCAATTTATTTGATTCTTCACAACCGAAATGTTTCATTACAAAGATTTTCACCAAGTCTTATCCATAGAAATTAAGTTGCCAACGTGAATGTGCAAAAGAAATAAATACGAAAACCGAAAACTAAAAACGGAAACGCAAACGGAAAACGGAAACGCAAACGGAAACCCTGCAACAAAGAAAAACAAGATTATAATTTGTGCTGTGTGAAAATTTCGACACGTGGAATTTTCCCGATCAAACACAACTCACCTATTGAACTCCTGGCCACCAATGGTTTTCAGGAGTCCCCCACAACCCATTATCCTCATTTATTTGGGAAGGTAAAATAACTGGAACTGAAAGGGAAAATCATGAAATTAGGATTTTCTCTAACCAAACCGCCATTTTGTCGAATCCACATTACTTGATTTTTCACTCACCATAATTGATGAAACATTGAAATACGTTAGGATGATTAAATTTATAACTATTGTATTTTCCCAGGCGAAGCCATGGGCGAAAAAAAGTGAGATTTTCCTGGAACGAAAAAAATTCGTCTTCACATGTTGACTCCAGAAAAATTCTAAATCTCACCAATCGGTGTTGCCTGACGCAACCCGAGTGTGGCCGCTCTCATTTAGTTTGATCATAAAGCCAATTCATTTTTGAATATTTGCGGAACCTAAGGATATATTATAAGAACCGTTTTGTTAATGACTTAACAATAAACAAATGATATTATGGTTTTATTTAATTATTTTGTTTTATTTTTACGACAATTGACAACGAAACAAACGCCATCTATTGTGGCTCGAATGAACTCTGAACATCGACCCACGCGTAGTTCTGCACCTTGATGCTAGGTGGCACCAACATACTTTGAACAAAATAGATTTTTATTAAAAGCGAAACGCTAGTTAGTAGTTCAAAATTTACAACGTCACAATACTTCCCCTCCTACGAAAAGGTTCAACAGGTTGAACCACGCTGCCCTCAGCGTCATCCAACAACTACTAACAATTTGCCTGAAATAAACAAACAAAAAAAACACAGAAGTTACGCGTGAACGCACATCTACTACTAACAAGGAAAATTGTCTAACAAAATAAATATACTGAAAACAGTGTAAGGTTTTATACATTATACTTAACTACACAACCCTAACTTCTAAAAAGAATATATACAAAAAAAACTTCATGGTGTCTAAGACACTTGAGTGGAAACATCTTGGCATCATTCTTCAGCTGACTGATAGAATGCGTCTAGGCCTACGGTGGTTCACTCTTTTAAACTACCATCTTAATATTTGTTACTCAACAAATACGGAAAAAACTGGTTGTGAACGGGTCCATCTGATATGGCAACCGTTCTCTATCCCATTCGGAAAAATAAAACCGAATCAAAATCGGAATATGAGAAAAAAAAAACGAAATAACTCTCCTAGAAAATAGATCTCGGAACAGAATCGGAAAAATAACAGAAATGATCCATTATCTAGAAGGAAAACGAAAACAAAACACAAAACCCCCCCCTTTTCGTTATCCCCAAAGTACGATATTTGCATTTTTACTTTCTCAACCGGTTGGTCTACCACAAGCATTCCAATCATCACATATTCATCCCTACATACATCCACTACATTCCTCCTCAACTGAACCATGGTAATGTAACTGTTAACTCAGAACATCACTACACTCATTCAAATTCCTAATTGAATATTGATAACTTAAATATTCAAACAGTTTAGACCAAACTAAGTAATGGCAAATATCTACTTCTTAATATCCTTAATATGCCAAGTGCCTATTGGGTGGTTGTCAGCTACTCTAACTAGTTCGTAAACCAAAGGTGACAAAACCTTGACAACCCTGCACTTTTCATACTTAGGTGCCAGCTTAGCTGCGAAAAAATTTGTAGCGTCGCTTTGTGGATAGGTCTTTTTCCACACTATATCCCCAACAGAATAGCTTGCAGACCTACGCCTTAAGTTGTAATGCGTTGCATACTCTGCATGAGCCTGAAACAAGTTTCTCCTAACCTGACCAAATATGTCCTCCAAAGTTCCAAACTTTCCTGCGTATTCCTCCCTTGGAATTCCGGCCTCGTACTCCTTATCCGTGTCCTTATAGAAGGAACCATTTAAAACCGGTTCTCTAGCGTGGACAAGGAAGAACGGGGAGAATCCAGTGGATTCATTAACCGCACTGTTTATGGCGAACTGGACCTTGTACAGGTTTTCGTCCCAGGACCTGTGGTTATCTTTCACAAAAGCGGCTACAGCAGTCATAACAACCTTATTGTACCTCTCAACAAGGTTAACTTGCGGAGTGTACAGTGGTGTGTAGTGTAATTTCGGAATATTATAACGCTTAATGAGATTACGGAATTCAGATCCTGTAAATTGGGACCCATTGTCCACAATCACAGTCTCTGGAACACTATGGTTCAAAAATACAAAATTCTCTAGCGCTTTAACAACAGCGGCACCTGTGGCACGCCGTAACGGAAACAACATTGTATATTTCGAAAAACAACACGTCACCACAAAAAGAAATGTAAATCCTGATTTAGACCTAGGCAAAGGTCCGACTAAATCAGCCGAAATGACCTGAAAAGGTCTCTCGCAGACTTTAGGCTTCCCTAGCAGACCTGGAGTGGCTGATGTCGTGTGTTTATACGCAGAGCAAGTATCACAATTCTTAACGTACTCAACCACGTCCTTATACATACCACGCCAAAAATATCTGAGGGATAATCTGCGATGAGTTTTGAACACACCAAAATGACCTGCAGTTGCATCTGCATGGTTTTGTTGCATAATTCTAAGGATGTCGTTCTTGTGGACTACCTCTTTCCAGTCGAACTCACTGAGAAGCTGGTATTTACATTTACTGTAACGATATAGTTTATCGTTCAAAATACTAAAATTCGGAAAATTTGCTGGATTGATTTTACAGCCATTAAATGTTTTGTCATACCAGTCATCTACCAAAACTTGTTGACTAGAGTTATCATTACGATCACCAACTACATCTACGTGTATGAGTCTCGACAAGGTATCCGGAACTACATTATCACAACCCTTCCTATGTTCGATAACAAAATTATACTGTGATAATCTACAACCCCATCTGGCGAGTCGTCCTGAGGGATTTTCTAAATTTAAGAACCACTTTAGGGATGCATGGTCTGTGATAATTGTGACTGGCTTGGAACCAAAATAAGCCTGAAATTTCTCCACTGCAAAAATCACAGCTAGAGCCTCGCGTTCCGTCGCGCTGTAATTCCTTTCGTTTTTATTTAGGCTCCTACTGACATACGCAATGGGATGATCGCAACCATCGGTTTCTTGCGTCAGCATACCGCCAACACCATATGCAGAAGCATCACAATGTATTTTGAATGGTTTTTTCAAAATTCGGTACCGCAAGAACAGGTGCGGTTACCAACGCATTCTTCAATGTATTAAATGCTACCTCTGCCTGTTCGCTCCACTCAAATTTAGGTGCGTTCTTTCCTTTACTCGTTAGTCTATTGAGTGGTGCAGCGATGGTTGAAAAATTCCTAATAAAGCGCCTGTACCAAGAACAAGTGCCTAGGAAAATCTTTACCTCCTGTGCAGTTTTTGGGGTCGGAAAGTTCAAAACTGCGGCAACTTTTCCAGGATCTGTGCGTAAACCAAATTCATCCACTATATACCCTAAATATTTCAAAGAGTTTCTAAAAAAATTACATTTTTCAAAATTTATGGATAGTTGAGCCATTTTTAGTTTATCCAGAACTCTGTTTAATAAAATTAAATGGGTTTCAAAATCAGCAGAACAAATAACAATATCATCTATATAACAAAATACTATTCCATTTTCAATATCACTACAAAAATTTTGATTAAATAACTGGTCCATTAACCTCTGCTGTCGTGCTGGTGCACCGCATAGGCCAAACGGCATGACTTTAAATTTGAATAACCCTCTACCAGGAACTGTAAAACTGGTTTTTTCCTGAGAGTCGTCAGCTAACGGAATTTGCCAGAAACTTGAACTTAAATCAATCGATGATAAAAACCTTGCCTCTTTCAAGCTATCTAGAATTTGTGGAATGTACGGTATTGAGTATGAATCCCCCTTTGTCACTGAATTTAATTTCCTGCAATCTAGGCAAAATCTCCAGTCTCCATTTGCCTTTTTCACTAAAATTGCTGGGTTATTCCAAGGGCTTTCACTCGGAGTAACTACGTCCATTTCCAGCATCCTATCTAACTCTTTACTTAAAGCTTCCTTCTTTTCGGGAGAAAGTGGATATTGTTTTATTTTTATTGGCAAGGCATCACCGGTGTCAATAACATGTTCAATTAATTTTGTTCTACCCAATCCAATTTTCTCTGAAGAAATATTTAAAAATTTATTTACTACAGATTGGGCTAATTCTTTCTGTTGAGATGATAAGTTTTCAAAAGAAGTGATGGTATGAATTTGTTCATTATCAATCGCACAAATATTGTAAAATTGAGAAGGTGCCTTAATTAATTCTAAATTATCAAAAATGCCAGGGGCTAACTGAAATGTTTTCCAAAAGTCACAGCCAAAAATAACATCCGCTATTATAGAGGGTACTACAAAAAATTTTATTATGTGAGTTACGGAATTATAAGTAATCGGAATAAACATATAACCCATGCAATCAAGTTTGTCTCCATTTGCCACTGAAAATGTGGTATCAATACTGCTATGCAATTTATAACCGAATTTCAAAAAAACCTTGTGCGCCTGGTTACCCAAAATTGACGCGCAAGCACCGGAATCTAGTAAACCTGTAATCTCAAAACCGTCAACAAAACCTTTAAATGTGGCCTAAAGTCTCGTTTATCCACTGAATACAGAACTGTGTCAGGTAAAAGGGATGTTTTGTTGTTAATGACCAAGTTCTTTACTTGTGTCTCTGCACAGTTCTTACTAATTAGTTTTTTGAATTTTTGTCCGGAGCGGGTTTACTAATCGCCTTTTTACTACAACTTGGACATGTCTTTACTGTAAAGTTCTGACGTCCACACGAAAAACATCTAATAAATTTCGGAACTGTCCTGCAAAATTTAAAGGAATGGTTACCCTTGCCGCACTTGTAACATAGTTGTTTATTTGTTTTCGTAAAATCAGTGCCTTTACTTGTATCAACCTTAGGTGCAGGTGTGACTGAAAGTGTGTTTATCTGTTTTGTCACTTGTTTGTAAGCAAACTCTGAACTTAAAGTTGCCTTACTGTTAGTAGGCTCAGAAAATAAGGCGGAACGCTGCCTCGCAGCCTCTAGTTTGCGACACTTTTCCTTCAACATTGCGACAGACTTAATGTCAACAAGAGCTAATTGTTCTGAGTAAAAAGGGCGAATATTATGTAATAAAATTTGTAACTTTTGTTCTTCGGAAAGTGGTGTTGACAACCTTGAAAACATGCCAAACATTACAGCGAAATAGATAGACACAGGTTCTTCAGAGCCTTGTGTTCTTGCTCGAATTTCACCTAGCAACCTGTAGTCATAATCTACTGCATCAAATTCCTCTAAAAATAAAGTTTTCAATTCTGACCAAGACGAAACTTGACATTTGTTGCCTCTGTACCATAACAATTGTGGTGGATCGGTTGATCAGAGACCACAGCGGGGAGGGGTGAAGTAAAACACCTTTTTCTTGTTTGGCGGACGGAAGTCCGCTCGCCTCGAGCCGTAGAGTGGAAGTGCGTGTCGAGCACTGAAAGTGCCCGCTTTTATTCGGTCGGAGGCGTTCGAAATTCCGAAACTCTTTATTGAAAAAATCATACAAAGCGAATTTGTGTGGTGGGGGTAAATATGGCTCCCAGTCTAATCTTAACAATTGAAGCGGTAACTTACAGCTATGGGAGAGTAAGTGTTACACAGTTTTGGTAGTATTTTAATAAAAATGCTTATGTTAATTATGAAAGGAGATGGCGATGCCTCTATACATTTTTAAAAGGGGGTGGCTGTTTGCCCAATGAGTAAGTATATAAAATTAGTCTTAAAATGAAAGAATTTACATTATTTCTTATGTCCTATCTAGCATCTTACAAGTAGGTATGTACAATAAGTTCTATTTAGTATCTAAGCATGCATCTAATAAGTAAGTATCGAAAACGAGTGTTCATACAGGTTTTTCTCTTATCTTTGATTCGATATATAATTTAAATAGATTTCTACTATGGTAACAAAATAATATTACATTACACAGCATAGTCTGGGAAGAGGTCCCGCAAAGTAGATTTTAAACATTGTAGGTACATAAAAAATGGCAAAAAAAATGACCACCGCGAGCGTAGGTCTCGCAATAGTAGCGATTGTATCGAGCTATTAGCTTTTAATCTCGTAAATGTAAAAAATAGATAAAAGTTGCCCGGCGTGAGCGCTAGTCTGGCAAAAGTAATGTTCCTAGCGAGCTGTTTCGATGTCTCGAGCCAATGGCTGTTGCAATCTTCAACAGTCTCCCCCTCGTGCGAAGATGGAATCTGGAGCACCATTATTTGCGGAAGAAGATTGTGTGATTTTCACCAGGCGGGAAGTTGATCTCTTCAGTATTCCGGCAACAGTACGGACGTCTACTATTCGGATTACTCCGTCTGGACCGGGATAAGTCTTCACGATCTCGCCTTTTGGCCAAGTACCACGGGGAAGAGAATTGTCTATGATGATGACAATGTCTCCAATGGATGGGTTGATGAATCCACCTTTGCCATTGTTATATTTTGGAGTTATGGTAGGTAGATATTCTAGAAGCCAGCGTTTCCAAAAGTGGTCGGTAAGCCTTTGTACTGTCTTCCAGGTAGTCAGCCCAACAAGTTCGCTGTCGGTAAAATCGCCCATGCGATGAGAGCCGCTTGATCGCCCGATAAGGAAGTGGTTGGGGGTCAAGCTTTCTTGCTCATCTGGATCTAGCGAGAGGTCTGTTATTGGTCTCGAGTTTATGAGATGTTCTGCTTCCAACAACAGCGTATGCAGTATTTCTTCTTTTGGGTGTCGAGTATTCAGAGTTGCAGTTAATGCAGTCTTTACTGATCGCACTAGTCTTTCCCATGCTCCGCCCATGTGGGGGGCTCCAGGAGGTATGAATTTCCATTGAATTCCTTTTTCTTCTGTTTTTTCTATCATTTTGTTGAATTCGTATCTAAGTTCTTTATCGGCTCCAATGAAGTTGGTTCCGTTATCACTGTATATGACTCTTGGCGTCCCTCGGCGTGCTATCATGCGTCTCAGGGTGAGTATCATGTTGTCGGTTGACAATGATGTTGCGATTTCCAGGTGCACGGCGCGCGTCGTTAGGCATGTATATAGTGCCACCCATCGTTTATCGGTCTTTCTTCCGATAGTAATGGTTATCGGACCGAAATAGTCTACAGCTGTACACGTGAACGGATGCTGTTTCTGTTTCAGTCGTTCTATTGGTAAGTCTCCAACTGGTGCTGCAGCAGGGATAGCTTTGTGAGTTTTACACCATTGGCATTCTCTTGCTATTAATTTCACAGTGTTTCGCAAAGATGTCACGTAGAATTTTTGGCGTATCTCGTTCATCACGGTGTAGTGGTTGCCATGGTTGTACTGCTGGTGGTAGTGTTTCACTATTAGTCGAGCGATTGGGTGTTTCCCGTCGAGTATAATAGGTTTTTTGTAGGAGATCGCTATGTCTTTAGCAGCAGAAAGACGAGTTTGCAGATGCAGTATGTCATTTTCTATGACGGTGGTGAGTCTTCCAAGGCGTGATGTTTTATTGAGGCGTTTATTTTCTTGCAGAGTTTTGAGTTCAGTCTTGAAACTTTCGTTTTGGATGGCTCGGATTATCAGGTTCTCGGCCTTTTCGATGTAATCGTGTGTTAGCTTTATTCTATGCGGGGTTGCCGGTTTGTTTTGAGTTTGATTGGTCGGTGGATTTTGTCGCTTCGTCTTATCTTTATGAGGTTTCCAGCTTTTGTCTTTCGTGATGCGCTTCGTAGCGGCGATGCTCTCGGTTTTCTTGGTAAGTGCTTTAAAGCGGTCGACGCTTTGCAAGAAGCGGGCTGTGGCTCGTAGGTATCGTGTCCATGATGAAAACCTTTTTACATCAAGTATCGGCATTTCGTTGTGATGTATTGTTGCGACTGTTTGTACTTTTTCTTCGCCCGTAGGTAATAAGGAACGGTCGCTTTTATCTTGTGGCCATTCTTCGGAATCGTATTTCAGGAATTCGGGTCCGTTGAACCATCTGTGATCGACATTGAAGTCTTTAGGTGGGTTTCTGGTGGCATCGTCGGCTACGTTATGTTTCGTAGGTACATATCTCCATTCGTTGGTTTTAGTGAGATCTTCTATTTCGGCTAGTCGGTGCGCGACGAACGTTTTGAAAGTGCGTGGGTCAGATTTGATCCATGCTAGCACCGTACGTGAGTCTGACCAGAAATATCTCCTTTTGACGGAGTTATCCATTTCGTTTTGAATGCTCGAGGCTAGGCGGCAGCCCAGCAGTGCGGCTTGGAGTTCTAGTCGCGGTATCGAAGTTGGCTTGAGCGGGGCGACTTTTGCTTTCGCCGCTATGAGTTTGACGACGACTTTGCCTTGTTCGATCGTTCTCCAGTATGTTGCAGCTGCGTAAACATTTTCGCTGGCGTCTACGAAAGTGTGTAGCTCCCCCTCGTCTTGGGAATGTGTGCATCGTGGTATGTTCAGGTCTTCTAAGCATTCTAGGGTGTTTACCCATTTTGTCCACGGTTTTATCATGTCTTCGGGTATGGGGTCGTCCCAGCTTATACCCGTGCGCCATAGGTGTTGTATAAGCGTTTTTCCTTGGATGAGGACCGGAGTGGCTAGGCCCAAAGGATCGAATACCGACATGACGGCGCTTGCTACTTCTCGCTTCGTAGGCGGCCGTAAACCGTGTATCACATCTTCCGGCGTGTTGCGGAGATTTAGGGTGAATTTCAAGGCGTCGTTGTTTATTTGCCATATCATTCCTAGAGTTTTTCCGTATTTGTCATGATCGCCAATATGTTTGTGCTCTGGTTGGTCAGTCTCTAGGTCTTTGATTGCGTCTGGGTGGTTCGATGTCCAACCTCTCAGCTCAAATCCACCGCTTTTGTGAATTTTGTCCACTTCGCGGCTCGTTTCCAAAGCTTCTTCGGGGGTTGCGAAGCTTTGTAGATAGTCATCCATGTAATGACACCTTTGTATTGCGTTCACTGCTTTTGGATGTTTTGATTTAAAGTCTTCTGCGTTCCGGTTTTTTACGTAGATCGCTGAGCAAGGCGACGATGTTGCTCCGAATATCAGGGATTTCATTCGGTACTCTTTTGGTTCCTCGCTTTCGGTCTCTCGCCAAAGAAAGCGTAGGCTGTCTCTGTCTTCTTCGCGAATTATTATTCGCAGGAACATTTCCTTTATATCGGCTGCTACAGCCGTGGGTCCTTGCCTGAACCTTAATAAGACTCCGAACAGGGATTGAAGTAGGTCGGGTCCGGCCAGTAGGGCGTCGTTCAGGCTCTTTCCGTTTGTCTTTTCGGCGGCATCAAATACAACCCTTAATTTTCCCTTTTGCGGGTGTATTACAGCGAAATGGGGTAGGTACCAGGTTCGCGGTGATGTTGGTGTTGTGGCAGCTGGTTCTGCGTATCCGTTTGCCAAAAGGTTTGTAATCTGTTTGCTGTAGTCTATTTTGAATTCTGGGTTCTTTTTAAACTTGTTTTCTATGCCGTTTAGTCGGCGCAGTGCGCTTCGGCGGTTCAATGGCATGGATTCGTTGTCTGTTTTCCACAACAGTCCACATTCAAATCTGCCTTCGGGCAATCTTCGAGTTGTTTTTTCAAGTATTGCTAGTGCTCGTTCTTCGGGATCGTTTGTTGGTTTTTTGGGTGTTATTCCCAACGAGTCCAGACTGAAGTGAGATTTGATTAGTTCGTCTATATCCTCAGTTTTTTTTTCAAAGGTGTGATTTGTGAAAAGCACTGGTTTGGGCGTTTCCGTCTTGAGCCCGTGTAGGATCCAACCCAGGCTGGTTAGCGACGCCACTGGTTTCGTTGGATCGCCTGCCTTGAGGTCCCGTGTTACTATTAGGTGCCAGTTGTCTTGGCCGATTAGTAGCGTGGGTGGCGAGCCGTCGTATATGAGTTGGTCTTCTATATCTCTGAGGTGAGGGCAGTCTTCGATGTCTTTTTTCGTTACAGATTGAGGTCTCAGATTCAGCTGGTTAATGGTGTGGGCTTGCAGGTTTTCGTAATTCCTTGAGCACAAGCCTCTTATTCTTAATTTACATTGTGAAGATTGTTCGGTCCTTATCTGGTGGCCACTGATGCCTTCGATTTGTAGGCTTCCTTTGGGGCCTGTGGCTCCTATTTGTGAGGCGACTTCTTCTAATAGTAGGGTGACTGTGGACCCTTCGTCGAGTAGGGCTGTCACTCGCGTCGACCCTTTAGGTCCGTGCAGTTCTACTGGTACGATTTTGAGAAAGGCTCGTGATGTGCCTATGTGGTTCACTGATACAATTTTATTTGTTTCCAGTTTTCTTTCCTGGTGAAGAAGCTCGTGGTGTTTCCGGCTGCAACCTTCTTTTGCGCATTGTTTCACTTTGCATAATAGATGCCTGTGGTTTGTTTTTAAGCATCTAAAACACATTTTTAATCGTTTCACCGTCTCCCATCTATCTTTCACGGGTTCTCTCAGAAAGGAGTTACATTTTGTTATGTCGTGTGCCTGTTCGCACAAGAGGCACTTTTCTTCGTCGATTGCGCAGGCGGCTAGCACTATCTTCATTTCTTCTTCGAATTCGCTGTCGTAATCGTCGTCCGACTGCTCTGACTCACTTTCTATTTGGACGACGTTGACTTTCGCCTTTCGGAATGGGCGTTTGTTGTTTTCTGGTTTTGATCTTGAATAGCTTGGGCCAGGTTCGTCGAAGTCGTTCGACATTTTGGTTAAGAATTCGGAGAGCAGGCTGAGGGTAGGCTCTCTCTTTCTGTCTGCTCTAAACTCCTGCCATCTGAATCTGACTAGCGTATTCATCTTGTCGATGATTTTGTCGGCTATTTCGGTGGCATATAGATATTCTGTTCGGTCTAGTTGTTTGATGGTGTCCACTGCATTAAATACTGCGCTGGCGAAGGCTCCTATACCTCTCAGGTCTTCCGTCATTTTAGGTAGCTTGTGTAGTTCAGCTAGTAGTCCCTTTATGATGTATGTTGGTTGTCCGAATCGTCTTTCCAGTTCCTTCAGAATGTTGTCTGGTGTTGAACTCGTATATAAGAGTGACTTCACTGCTTCTTTGGCTTGTCCTTTGAGGGCTCTTCTTATTCTAGCTATATTCTCTATGTCCATGAAGTGTGATGCTGTGCTGGTGAAATGTTTGCTAAATGGGATCCAGTTGATGGGATCCCCGTCGAAGTATGGAAGGTCGCTCATGTAGGTTGGTGGTTTTCTAGGTGCGACTTCTATTTTGTGTTGTTGGAAGGCTTTCATTAGGTTTTCTATTCCAGCATCGTTCTCGCGAGGGGTCGTTGGGTTTTTGTTGACCCAATTGTTTACTCTCTCGATCTGTTCTGGGTCTTCCTCTTGGTCAGAGCTGTCTGCTAGTTGTGCTAGCTCTAGTCTTTTTTGGGCTAGCTCGGCCTCGATTTTTGCTGCCTCTAGTCTTTTTTCCTGGGCTTGTATGCTAGCTTGTAGTTCGGCGCGTCTGCTTACAGAGGTGCGTGAACCAGCTTTTCTTCTAGATTGTTTCTTTTCCATAGTTATAGTTTCTTCTGTGTTTTCCGTTTGGTCGGTACTGGCGGTTCGGTCGGAGTCTTCCGTGCTTTTTGTGTTGCCAGTAACGTCCGTACTGTTAGTTTGTGTTGATTCTTCCTCGGATGAGTCCTTCTTGGCCTTCTTGCTCCTTGTTTCGACGTGGCTCATCTTTGGTCTTCTTTTCCCTACGTTCCCTACGTCCCTACGTTCCCTACCTCCCTATCGGCCCTATCAGACCTGTTCGAGTGGTCCCGAGGAACACGCTCTCCCAGGGATGGAAAGTGAGGAGTGGGTAGGGGTAGGAACCGCCCAGCAGAGAGTAACACGCGGTTGGTGTGCGCAGGTAGCGAGAGGAACGCTCGACTACCCTAGTGCGGGCCCTCCAGGAGGCCACCAACTCACGTGCACCGTACTGGCGCGGTCGGACTGTTCCAGACTAACAGCCAATGAAGGCAAGCTGGCAGTATCGTCCGGTATACTGCTCCCGCCGTGAGGCGTTGACTTAACTGTCTGCCGTTTGGCACCGTTAGGTGGCAGACAGAAAAGCGCGGTAAAACCGCTTAGGGTGTTCGCTGTAAAGAAACGACCTCCCCAACAGGCTTCGCGGTCTTCAGCGGAACTCGTCGGAGCCCCACGTCAATGCACCCGCAGCGATGGGTCGATACCTTTTCTTGTACTTCGAACTGTGAAGGTCTTGCGGAGCGAAGCGATCTTCCCACGGTTGCGGTCTTCGGCGGTGCTCTTCGGAGCCCACTTCAATGCACCCGCAGCGTGTTGGATTCCTCTTCCTCTGCTTGTCGGCCTTCGAGTCTGTAGTCGACGAAACGATCTTCTCACTTGTTGCGTCTTCGGCGGCACTCTTCGGAGTCCACTTCAATGCACCGCAGCTCGTGATGGATTCCTTTTCTCAGCTAGGCAGACTTCTGGTGACGTTGACTTCTTGACGGCTCGATGTTGATTGTTGTTGCCAGCTTCTTATTATCCGGCGCTCGATGGACCATGCACTGTGGTGGATCGGTTGATCAGAGACCACAGCGGGGAGGGGTGAAGTAAAACACCTTTTTCTTGTTTGGCGGACGGAAGTCCGCTCGCCTCGAGCCGTAGAGTGGAAGTGCGTGTCGAGCATTTTTTGTGTTGTTTCGGATTGACTATGCTGCGTAGGCCCTATTGGCCGCTACAGCGTCACCGGGGGGGTTGGCGAGCGCGAAGCTCCGCCTGGGGGTGAGCCCTAGGGCTCGAAGAAATAATTCGAGAGGTCGGGGGGCAACGTCCTCCTAAGGGCGCCTCCTGTGAGGCTCGGACCACGGCTTAGGATGACGTTGGGATGGGTGGATTTGTCGGTTTTGTTGGTTAGTCCGTACGCCCCCGAGGCCGTGGCGTGAGCCCACGTCCGGGTGACGTTAGAAATCGGGGACCTCGTCTTCGCCGGCGAAGACGCTGTGATGAGGTTGAATTGTGTAGCCCTACGAGATAGGGTGCATTGTCGGTCATGATTTGATCGTCGGGGTCGTTAAGGACGTGCTTAGGGCGTCTTTTATCTGGGGGATCGTTTCGGTCAGGGGTGTAAGTCGCTGCCTCAACTATTAGGGGGTTGGGGTGTCTAATGGCTTTCTCAAAATAATTTTTGGAAAGCTGTTTAAAGTAATGAGCTATTGTCGGGAGTTGGAGGTCTCTGTGGAGGTCCACGTTGCGCATGTACCACGGGGAGCCAGTGGCCGTACGCATAAACTTATTCTGTAGGACTTGGAGAGGTTTGAGAGAGGAGGGCGGCAGGTGTGCAAATGCAACACAGGCATAAGACATTATTGGGCGGATGCACGTTTTGTATAGCGTGACTTTATGTCGAAGTGACATTTTGCTCTTTGCGCAAATCATGGGGTAAAGACGGGAGAGCACATACGCTGCGTTCTTGCGGACTCTACGAATGTGCGCGGCGAAGCTCATCTTATCATCAAAGGTTACACCCAAGTACTTGGTATTAGTTTGCCAGGGAATGGGGCGGTCGTAAAGAGTTATTTCAGTCTGTCGAAGTTTGTATTGTGATTTCCTTTTGGACTTTTGAAAGAGCACTGCTGCGCTTTTCTCCGGGTTAACCTCTATCCTCCAAAGGCGGAACCAGTGGCCTAGGCTACTGACTGCCTTTTGGAGTCGAGCTTTAACGTTCCGGTAGTTTAAGTCGGAGCTGTATAGAGCGGTGTCATCCGCGAACTGGGCTATATGAACATGAGGGGATCTGGGAATGTCGCTGGTGTACAGCGCGTACAAAAGTGGCGAGAGCAGGGAGCCCTGAGGGACTCCTGCTCGAAGAGGTCTTGGGGAGGATAGGGTTCCATCCAGACGGTAGCGGAAAGTTCGATTGGTGAGAAATTCTCGTAGTAAACGTACGAGTCTTTCGGGCACGCCTAGATGGTAAAGCTTGTAGATCAAGCCGGCGTGCCACACCTTGTCGAAGGCTTTGGCTACATCGAAGAAGAGGGCTCCCGTTGGGATACCTCTCGTTTTGAATCGGTTGAAACCGAGAAGGATGTGCTCCGTGAGGCGGTGCACTTGATGAACACATGAGTGTCTGGTTCGAAAGCCAAATTGCTCGTCGTTGAGGAGGTTTTTCTCCTCTACGACGGACCTAAGTCGATTGAGGATGACTTTCTCATACACCTTGCCAAGGGTGTTGAGCAAACTAATGGGGCGGTAGCTAGTAGGGAGGTTCCTAGGTTTCCCTGGCTTGGGGATGCCTATAACGGTAGCTTCTTTCCACCTGTCGGGGAAGGAGCATCCCGCCATGAGGGTGTTGAAAATGACAACCAGGAGGTTGATTAATACGTCGGGGAGTAACTTTAGAGTTTTGTTATTAATAGAGTCAGGGCCTGGGGCTTTTTTTGCGTGAAATTCTTTGATAATTTGACGAACTTCGCCGCTATTCGTCGGGAGGATTGGATCGCCACCTGGGGCGGAAGAGAAGATAAATGCTAGTTTGTTTTCGACTAGTTCTATATGGGACTTGTCTACAGAGATGGTGCTCGGGGAGCATTGGGCTTCTAAGCTATCGGCCAAGCATTCGGCCTTATCGACATCTTCAAAGGCGGGCGGTTGATTGGGACGTAAAAGCGGAGGAGTGGCCGAGACAGGGTCGGCTTTGAGAGCTCTCGCCAGGCTGTAGTAGGCTACATGCGATGGCTTGAGCTCACTCAGCTTCCTGTCCCATTGTTCGTCGCGGAGTTCGGCAAGGCGAGCCTTTACCTCCCTCTGGGCTCTCCAGAGTTCTCTCCGGTTGTCGGCGTTAGGACATGCGTCATGGGCTCTACGTTTAGCGTTTTTGATTGTGATGAGCTCTCTGGCGTCGTCCGGCAACTGTCGACGGGTGAAACCGTTCGGCATCTGTCGGGAGCAGGCGCTTAGAGCATCGCGGATGTGATTAGTAAGGTGCAGTGAGGCTGCATGCGCTTCATCTAGACTACCTATAATGTCAGGAATTTGAGAGATGTGCACTGAGTCTATAGACTTAAGATGCTCTGAGAGCTTCTTGAAATCAATGACTGTTTTGGTCGGGGGGGCCGCGGTGGGCGGGGGTCCTAGCCGCATTAGGACGGGACGGTGGTCTGAACCTAGCTCGGACAGCACCTCCAAAGGACTCACCTGAAGGGCGATGTTCTTTAGAAGAGCTATATCGAGTATGTCCGGTCTGTCTGTTGAATTGTCGGTCATTGGATAACGAGTCGGTGTGTCAGGGGCTATAACTATGAAGTTAAGATCGGGGCGGTGCGTCAGTCTTTCGAGTTGGCGTCCTCGTGAGTTCGGGGAGCGGCAATTCCAACTTTGATGTTTGGCGTTAAGGTCTCCGGCCACGATAACGGAGTCTCCTAATGAGAGAAGTGCGCGGATGTCACTTTCTAACAGATCTTTCGAGGGAGAGAGATAGACGGATGCTAGTATGACCGACGGATGGCCAGTCATACTCACCTGACATATGGACGCTTCCATATTGGTTAGTTGTGGAGGATCGAGAGGAGTGCAGTGAAGAGCCCTTCTGTAGTATATAGCAGTGCCACCCTTAGCAGTGGCCCTGTCGTTTCTGACTATATTAAAATTAGCAATTCTGGGATTACTTCTACTAGGTTTCAAGAAGGTCTCTTGCACTAGGAGAATGTCGGTTTGATGTGCACATACAAACTCGCGGACTTCGTCCATTTGGTCGATAAGGCCGTTCGCGTTGTAAAACGCGACCACTAAGGAGTGAGGTTTTAATCTACCTTTGGTTGTACTATCCATTATAGGTTTTTAAGGTTATTTATGGAGATGAGTAGACCCAAGTGTTGGGTAATGGCTGTTTTGGGATCTTCCCTGAAGGTCCGGGCGAAAATTTCCATCTCCACTATGTCAATAGAGGCGAGGACGGTTTCTATTAATTTGAGATTATCCGCAGCGTTTGCCGCTGCGGATGTATGGAGCGGTTGCTCTGGCTGGGGCTGGGGCTTAGGCGTAGACGCGGAAGCCTTGGCCGGGGCTGGTTGGGCGGGCTTGGCCGGGGCTGGTTGGGCGGGCTTGGCCGGGGGTGCCTGGGTGGGCTTGGGCGCAGGAGGGTTAGTCCTGGGAAGGGGTTTGTCCCATGCGTTGGTGGCCGGAGCCGGCGCAGGGACGAATTTTTGGGTGGGTTGGGGAGCTGCAGTAGGTTTGCGGCCGGCCGGTTTGACCCTTCGCTTTTGCTCCTTGGGGGCTTTAGGGCATCCGCGATAGTTCGCGGTATGCCCTTGAGACCTGCAAAGAACACAGCTCGGGGGCTCCTCGGTTGGTTGCTTCCTGGGGCAGTCGGAGGTGCCGTGGTCCCCTAGGCACTTTACGCACCTAGGGTGGGCGAAACAATTCCTTGCGGAATGGCCGTACATCTGGCAGCGATGGCATTGGCCCATCCTGCCGCGGTTACGGGGGGGCTCTATTTTGAGGCCAGTAAGGCGACACACTGAGGTTATATTATTAACTTTTTTACCCGCGGGGGAAAGTTCTAAAGTTACGAGCACCATCTCGTAAGGGACTTTGGTTCTAGGATGATACATCCTGTGAACCTCCAGGACTGGCAGCTCCTGGGAAAGGAGGTCTGTCTTGATGAGCTCTGTATCGAGCTCCTTCGGAAGGCCGCGAATGACTACGCGTAGAACGCGTTCGTCGGGAAGAGCGTAGGTATGGAACCCTACATTCTCTTGACGGAGAGTCTTGGTGAGGAGGCGATGGTCGCCTGAAGTCGGACATTGGACTTTGATTCCAATGGCGGTCGAGCGGGCACTCGTGAACGAGATGCCCCGCTGGTCTAACAGTGGCAAGATGCGCTGCCAGCTGAGTTTTTCCCTAATAAAAAGGGGAGGGACCTTTTCCCTTGGCGAATCCTCCATGGGGGAGTCTTCCGACTCCTCCTCGGGGGTTGCCTGGGAGGTTGTGGGTTGAGTACCGGGCCCTGAAGGGGCTGCAACGCCCACCTTTTTAGGTGGGTTTGCGTGGGACTTGGAGGCCTTCAGCTTTCGCTTCTGGGCCTTCGTTTGCACCGTCGTGAATTCCTCTGTTTCAGAGGAGGCTGGGGACGTTTCGGAGTGAGGCTCCTTAGCGTCGGTCGGTATAGGTTTTGGGGCTGAAGGCCCAGGTTGGGTCTTGGAGTGAGGCTCCTTGTCAATCAATGTCGAGTCCGAGTCGTCCTCACGAGAGCGTGTCGAGCACTGAAAGTGCCCGCTTTTATTCGGTCGGAGGCGTTCGAAATTCCGAAACTCTTTATTGAAAAAATCATACAAAGCGAATTTGTGTGGTGGGGGTAAATATGGCTCCCAGTCTAATCTTAACAATTGAAGCGGTAACTTACAGCTATGGGAGAGTAAGTGTTACACAGTTTTGGTAGTATTTTAATAAAAATGCTTATGTTAATTATGAAAGGAGATGGCGATGCCTCTATACATTTTTAAAAGGGGGTGGCTGTTTGCCCAATGAGTAAGTATATAAAATTAGTCTTAAAATGAAAGAATTTACATTATTTCTTATGTCCTATCTAGCATCTTACAAGTAGGTATGTACAATAAGTTCTATTTAGTATCTAAGCATGCATCTAATAAGTAAGTATCGAAAACGAGTGTTCATACAGGTTTTTCTCTTATCTTTGATTCGATATATAATTTAAATAGATTTCTACTATGGTAACAAAATAATATTACATTACACAGCATAGTCTGGGAAGAGGTCCCGCAAAGTAGATTTTAAACATTGTAGGTACATAAAAAATGGCAAAAAAAATGACCACCGCGAGCGTAGGTCTCGCAATAGTAGCGATTGTATCGAGCTATTAGCTTTTAATCTCGTAAATGTAAAAAATAGATAAAAGTTGCCCGGCGTGAGCGCTAGTCTGGCAAAAGTAATGTTCCTAGCGAGCTGTTTCGATGTCTCGAGCCAATGGCTGTTGCAATCTTCAACAACAATGCTCGGCCTGTAAAAAGATGAAATGCAGAAACAAATAATTTTCCATCTGAAACGCCATAAGATCTTTTATATTCCTCAACGCGTTCGATGAAACTGCGCGGATCACCCTGTCCGTTGAAATTTAACTTCCACTTGGCAACATTTTTATCACCAGTGCAGTCAACGGCGGTACTCTCGGAATCCAGTGATTCGTCGTGAGACGACTCATTGTCAGCATCTAATCTGGAAATCAAACTCTGCAACTTTGTATGTAATTCACTCTTCCTACTTATTAAGCTGAGTTCGGAACACTGTATTCTCAAAATTCTAAAGTACAAATGTGAAGCTAAAGCTTTAGACCTACAGAGGGCATGTCTATCTTTAGTGTCAGAACACTTTTTTAATAAATCTTCTAAGTCTTGAAGTTTTTTAGTAATAACCCCTAACTCACTTTCAGAAGTGAAATCCGTCTCTAAAATTGATTCAGAAGGAATTTCCTGAATTAATTGTTTTAACTGTTTCTTTAAACCTAGCACTGTAGGTGCTGGAGTTTCGGAACGAATGGATACCTCATAACACAATTCGTCCTTCAAAAGTGAATGAAACTGGGCAAAAGTCTGTTCCATTGTGTTAAGTCAAAACACATTTAACAAAATATCGAGCTTGTGTAACTGTCTATGTTTAGCCTTATACAAATTGGTTAAACACAAACACAAAAGAAGTTATTTAAACTATTAAATATACACAAGCAAAATACACAACAAAAACAATATTCTTAAGTCTATCCTAACCTATTTTATCAATTATGTTCCTATTCCAAAATATTGTTAATAATACAAGCACATATTATTACTATAGTAAACAAAATATAACAAAATAAACTTCCCAAAATTGAATAAATGATTGTAAGGTGCAGTATCACCTTTATGAGTACACAGTGTGTTACAACCTTTACAATTACAAAAGTAAACAGGCAGCAAAGTTGCAATGAACTCTGACTAGCATATTATCTTTCAAAAAAAAACAAAGAGATTGTGCAATGGTTTGATGACTGTTACTTTACACTTTTAACACATAACCTAAAATACAACAAAATCTGTTTCTAAATGTCACTTTAAACTACCAGCATTCACTTAAACTTAACATGTTTTGTGTGTGAAGTAGCTTTTATCATAACCTTAACACAGCTCTAAACAAAATTTCAACAAAATAATGAAGTATCAAGTCACTGAAAAAAAAATTGTTCATAACTTCATACTTGAACTTAATGTAATCTCTGAATATAGTTTATATATTTGGTTTCACAAGTTGTAACTCTTAGTATTTATAAATGTATGTGTGTAACTAGTTAACAGGACATAGCGTTTCAAAACTTTAATTATACTAAGTTACCGGAATTTTCAAACATAAGATGTACTTACTATTGAAAGCAATACCCAACAACAACTCAGTTAAGCAATGTTTATTACTAAACTGAAGGCAAACATTCACTTATACACCTCCAAGGTAAGTCAAATAACATAATTGAACGGCATAAGCACCATTTATAATGTGTTAATTAAATAAGAAAAAAAAAACCAATGTTGGACTATACTCAGAAAATTACTTAAACTATCAAACAAAATTTCTAACTATTAGTTATTATTTAGTTAGTTAACCATAAAAAAACAGCTTAGTGCTCTTTGCAATGTGTCACTACTTAGAAAATTGTACAATCAGCGGAGTACATTTCATAAAATTCACAAAATTTCTCAAAATATACTGAAATAACTATATAAAAAAACGTTCGGGCGCCATTTGTAAGGGTGGTAAATCGGGCGGAATAGAAATATACCCGGATACGGAATAATCTACCACCTTACAAAGATTAGAGGAAAAAAAAATAATTTTAATTTACTTTACTTGATCTATCTACCTAGTAAAGAATAGAAGCTAGCCGTCGACTCCCTTGTAATGCATATGAGGTGTTATAAATGAAATTTGCTAGATGTTAGGCAAAATTGTTTTTAATGTAACTTTTACCGGGGTCGCTTAATACAGAATGATGGCTAATAATGCTTAGTTATTCTAGCTTAATGCCAAGACTTAATTTAGATACATTAGAATGACTTAGGTAGATAGTACATAAGATCTATGTTTTAAATTTAAGATGCCATTGGCATGGAATAGACAATGACACAGTAAAATTCATAAAATTGTTTCAAAATAAAAGCTCAGTAGTAAAGACAGGGTTCTTACTGTACACATACACTAAGAAGGTTCACTAAACTGTTCCAGGATACAAACATTTGCTTACTTGTAGGTGCGAAGACTGCAATGTAGCTGGACGGCATCGGCCAAGATCCAAAACTCAATTTATTTGATTCTTCACAACCGAAATGTTTCATTACAAAGATTTTCACCAAGTCTTATCCATAGAAATTAAGTTGCCAACGTGAATGTGCAAAAGAAATAAATACGAAAACCGAAAACTAAAAACGGAAACGCAAACGGAAAACGGAAACGCAAACGGAAACCCTGCAACAAAGAAAAACAAGATTATAATTTGTGCTGTGTGAAAATTTCGACACGTGGAATTTTCCCGATCAAACACAACTCACCTATTGAACTCCTGGCCACCAATGGTTTTCAGGAGTCCCCCACAACCCATTATCCTCATTTATTTGGGAAGGTAAAATAACTGGAACTGAAAGGGAAAATCATGAAATTAGGATTTTCTCTAACCAAACCGCCATTTTGTCGAATCCACATTACTTGATTTTTCACTCACCATAATTGATGAAACATTGAAATACGTTAGGATGATTAAATTTATAACTATTGTATTTTCCCAGGCGAAGCCATGGGCAAAAAAAAGTGAGATTTTCCTGGAACGAAAAAAATTCGTCTTCACATGTTGACTCCAGAAAAATTCTAAATCTCACCAATCGGTGTTGCCTGACGCAACCCGAGTGTGGCCGCTCTCATTTAGTTTGATCATAAAGCCAATTCATTTTTGAATATTTGCGGAACCTAAGGATATATTATAAGAACCGTTTTGTTAATGACTTAACAATAAACAAATGATATTATGGTTTTATTTAATTATTTTGTTTTATTTTTACGACAATTGACAACGAAACAAACGCCATCTATTGTGGCTCGAATGAACTCTGAACATCGACCCACGCGTAGTTCTGCACCTTGATGCTAGGTGGCACCAACATACTTTGAACAAAATAGATTTTTATTAAAAGCGAAACGCTAGTTAGTAGTTCAAAATTTACAACGTCACAACCTAACGGATCGACTTGATTTTTTGCATGGATTTAGTTTTATCCAAGAAAATCTATTTTTCAGGTGTTTTTAAACCCTAAATCCACGCGCACCAAGTCGTTGGCATCAGCTATATGAAGTATGATTTTTTAATTTAGTTTTTTTGTCTAGGTAACGGCACCCTAATCGGCGCAAGCGCTAACGTGGTGTGCGCGGGCGTAGCGGAGCAGCACGGTTACCGGTTCACCTTCATTCAATTCTTCAAGCTCGGCTTCCCCATCATGATCGGACATCTTATAGTCGCGTCGGGGTATCTTCTTCTCTGCCATTGCGTGTTCACTTGGCACTGAGGGCCTAAGTATTGTTGTCATTATCACATTGCTACAATCGCAGTAGGGTATTTTACAACAAGCGAGAAAAAATCTAAAAAATGTATAAACAAGGTAGTATTGGCAATAAATAAGCAATCGAAAAACGTAAATTTCAGTTTTTAAAATTATTCAACGAATTTCAATTACAATCTCATTTGTTCTGATTGGCTGAATTTGTGCTATTCTTATTGCAACAATGCATTGTGGCCAATAGTGAGCGAGCATTAACCAATCAGAGATGATTGCGATCGTGACATTGTAGCTGTCAAACAACCGCGGTAGGGCCACTGTTCTACAAATATTCGAAACGCATGAAGCTATATAGCCGCCATGATGAATTTGCCAACGCCGACTTTGACGTCACATGGATTGAAGTTATAATGTATTTCACTAAGAAACCCGACGACCCGAGTCTAGTTTTATTTGGACCAAAATCAAAATTATTGTATTAGTTATAGTGTGATTTTCTGTGAACCCTGTACCTTAGTGATCACCTGTGATAAATAAATAATCTTTTCGTACTTAAAGATATTAAAATTATAAGTACTATTTTAATGTAGCATGTAAGTAGACTCTAGAGACTGGAGTGACTGTATAGGTAGACCAATCTCTTGTCAAATACGGAAATGAGATTCCAAAGTTAGCAACACTGTACTCTGTGAATATTCGATGTATACAGGATATAATTGTTACACTACATAAACACAATGAAATAAAACAAATTAAATAATCACCTGTCTAAGAAAAATATTTTTTTAAATTAAAGTTTTACGGTTTTTAGGGCGCAAAAAAATATAGTGTTAATTTTTTTGATATAATAGGACAAATATTAACCATTTAAGACCAACTTAAAAAAATTGTCAAGTAGCCTATTAAGATAAGGAAATAAATAAAGGCTTTGAAATTGAAATAAACACAATTCAATACCAATAACCATTAGTCTCGTATTGTACTTTTTGTGATTTAGAATTTTTCAAACCCGCAATGTATAGCGTGCAAAACTCGGGTCAATGCCCCACCTACGACACGGCACGGCACTGACTCCGAGTGGACTTTCACAACATTCGTTGACCTCTAGCGTCAGTCAGATGTTTTATTTCTAATATATCGTAAACTCTTACAAAATTATAGGATTTTTTAATAAATTTTTTTCGCGTTTTTTTTTGTGGTATCATATCATCAGTAACTATCATCTGTCTTCATTTTTACCAACGTTCTGGTTACACGCTGTATAGTAGGTACTCTGTGGTGAATATTGTTACTCAGTGTTATGACACTGAGTAACAATATTATTTGTTACTCAGTGTTTAAAGTTATTTGTTTTTTAGGGTTCCGTACCTCAAAAGGAAAAACGGTACCCTTATAGGATCACTTCGTTATCTGTCTGTCTGTCAAGAAACCTACAGGGTACTTCCCGTTGACCTAGAATCATGAAATTTGCAGGTAGGTAGATCTTATAGCTGGCATTTGGGGAAAATATGAAAACCATGAATTTGTGGTTACATCACACACAAAAAATTAAATTGTTGTCATAAACAAATGTTGCTATTTTCAACTTTCAAAGTAAGATTACTATACCAAGTGGGGTATCATATGAAAGGGCTTTAATTGTACATTCTAAAACTGATTTTTATTTATTTTTAGGCATAATAGTTTTTGATTTATCGTGCAAAATGTCGATAAAATACGATTGTACTACGGAACTCTCAGTGCGCGAGTTTGACTCGCACTTGGCCGGTTTTTTTAAATACATAATTTTTTTGATTATGCCGAAAATTTGCCTATGCCTATTTGCTATGAGATTCTGGTCTTGCTATAGATTTTTGGCAGTATCTTGATGCGATCGTGTAGCCACCACTGTTTTGATAGCGCTACATTTGACCCTAGGTAGGCTATGACACGACTACCCTATCCACGGAAAGAAGTTACTATAGCGCTGTCTCTGTTACATAATCCCATACAAAATATGACAAAGGCAAAAATCTCAGTGGGCATTAACTGTTTTGAGTCACTAACCAAAAACAAACGAAACTATGTTCTCTAATTGAATTTGTAATGTTTTTTGAAAACATTTGCGAATTGAATTTCAAATGTTTTTTGAAAACATGTTTGTGATTGATTGGTGACTCAAAATGGTTAATGCCCACAATAGATTTTTGCATCTATTATTTGTATGTGAGTACGTAGTTAACAGAGAGAGCGCTATAATATTTACTAACTTATTTCCACGGATGGGGTATATAGGTGTCATTGATTTCACATCCAGGCCGATTGCGAATCGACTGCATCTATCATTTAATGACAGCATCAATGTCAAAATATGGTTTTCCTATCACGGTTCGGTGAGACAGTCCACAAAGGATAGATGTGGACAAAAAAATGTTTTGACAATTCATTTACACTATCGATAAAATTTATTGTATGAAAAATGCTATTGCGGACGCGTTTTGAAGTTTGATGTCATATAAGAACCTCGACAAATGTTACGTCAAATGAGGTTTTCATTGAAACAACTCGAGAGGTGTTTTTATCAGTGACATAAGCTATCCGCAAATCGTTTTACTACTCATATTAATTAAAATAAAGTTATGAAAGGGATTAAAAAAGGCTATAGTAATTCTTCTGCTAGATAAGAAATCAATTATTAATTTTAGAAGCTAGTATAATAGTATAAAAGTATTTTTAGATTAATGTAAGTCTCATAAGTACTTTTAAAAGAATATGTGATGACTCTTTCATTAGTAGGTTTGATGCACAGAGTACATTAAATATAGAGGTATACTAACACTGAGAAATGAGAATCACAGAGTACTTTTTACACGCACCTATAACTTCTTGGAGAACAGTTATATGCATTTTAACTAAATAATTAAATATCATTGCTTTAACGGTGATGGAAAACATCGTGTGGAAACCTGCATGCCTGAGAGTTCTCCAAAATGTTATCGAAGGTGTGTGAAGTGAAGTCTACCAATCCGCATTTGGCCAGCATGGTAGACTATGGCCAAAACTCTTCTCACACTCAAGAGAACCGTACTCTATAGTGAGCCAGCGACAAGCTGAACATAATAGTATACCTTTGACTCCTTTGAGAACAATATGGAGAACTCTCAGGCATGCAGATTTCCTCATGATATTTCCTTCACCGCTAAATCAAGTTAAGTATAATTAATTGTTTAAAACGCACATAACTCTTAGAGATGCGTACCTAGAATTGAACCCCCAACCTTCAATTATTCAGAGGTGGACATCCTAACCACTAGGCTCTTCGGGGAACTTGTCCAAAAGTCAAATCATTTTCTGATTTAATTGATTTAGCTTTAGAAATTACTTTGGAATTTAAATTATTTAGGCAAATAAAACAACAGTTTGATGATTTTTTATGTATTCTTTTATTAAAGTAGATTAGATTCTGACATTTTAATTATATCACCATCTGCTTCTTATAAATCTAATCTGGCACCGTTCATTATTTTATTTGTGTCTGCACGGGGTCCAAGAGCTCATGTTCACAACATATTCCAATCCATACCTTTGTCAGGATGAAGAAATGAATGCAGCACTGTATCACCTTTGCCTGAAAAAAAATTATGATAACTGAGTAAGTGACCACTGACTGTGTTGCTTAATCTATACCACTAGGCACTACCAGCTTCTGTTTAGGTATGACGTTGTCTGCGAAGACTTTAGAATCAGTGTATATGGTATCTTTGTTACTAATTTAGCTAATCCAAATTGTTTCTTTAAATATTTGTGGTGCGAAGGAGTAAGAAACATCCAAACTTTCATATGAAGAGCAACGTTTTAGGCAGCTCTAGATACATAAGGAAACATACTCGAGAAAGCACTTGTAGTGTGGAGGTACTTACTATGAAGTCATAACCACCAGTAGCAATGGACTCAATTTGTATAATAGGTACTTTATGAAACGCTGTTAAAACTCCTCTAACTTTTCGGAGTTTAATACCATTGTAACAACTAAATATCACTTGCTTAGCTGTGAAGGAAAGGGAAGATCGTGAGGAAACCCGCATGAGAGCCTTTACTTGTATTGAATGATAACGTTTGTTAACTTACGAGTTCTAACTTCCAAGCAGCCACAGTCCGTCAATAAGGGTCCCAATACTTAGGCAAATCAGTGCCCAGGCATTTGCGTATAAGTTCAGTGAGAAAAACTAAGTCTCCGGAGTCCGAGGAGCAAGCAAAGTTGCAGAATTATTCACAAAAAACAAACGCGTAAACTAAGGAAAAACAACAAAAAATTGTACTTTGTGGTCTGGGGTTCTAAATAGTTACCACAGACTAACTACTTATTTGTAATAAGTAACGTAGCCAAATTTAGGAGACTGTTATGTCCATGTAAATTGCTAGATTACCAAGTGATTACCATAGATATTCGATTTAGTCGGGTTATAAATAGGTCCGTGCTACCAATACGTCATCAAAATGTCGATAATGACCAAATGCGATATAGTGCATTAGTCGTCCGCGATAGCAAATTTATCAACTGTAACGATCACGATTCTTAAGGATATTTCTATTGCGATGTCACATGTCAGTTTACGGCAATCGGTGGCCCTACCGCGGTAGTTTGACAGCTACAATGTCACGATCGCAATCATCTCTGATTGGTTAATGCTCGCTCACTATTGGCCACAATGCATTGTTGCTCATTGTTGCAACAAGAATCGCACAAATTCAGCCAATCAGAACAATTGATATTGTAATAATGATTGATGCAGGTTTTAGACAATCGCCCCGCTGCCTGCACGCCTAGCCTAATATTTGACAGATGTCGATTCAGCAAATTTATCAACTGTAACGATCACGATTCTTAAGGATATTTCTATTGCGATGTCACATGTCAGTTTACGGCAATCGGCCTACAGCAGGCCGATTGCCGTAAACTGACATGTGACATCGCAATAGAAATATCCTTAAGAATCGTGATTGTTACAGTTGATAAATTTGCTATCGCGGACGACTAATGCACTATATCGCATTTGGTCATTATCGACATTTTGATGACGTATTGGTAGCACGGACCTATTTATAACCCGACTAAATCTAATATCTATGGTAATCACTTGGTAATCTAGCAATTTACATGGACATAACAGTCTCCTAAATTTGGCTACGTTACTTATTACAAATAAGTAGTTAGTCTGTGGTAACTATTTAGAACCCCAGACCACAAAGTACAATTTTTTGTTGTTTTTCCTTAGTTTACGCGTTTGTTTTTGTGATTAATTCTGCAACTTTGCTTGCTCCTCGGACTCCGGAGACTTAGTTTTTCTCACTGAACTTATACGCAAATGCCTGGGCACTGATTTGCCTAAGTATTGGGACCCTTATTGACGGACTGTGGCTGCTTGGAAGTTAGAACTCGTAAGTTAACAAACGTTATAATTCAATACAAGTAAAGGCTCTCATGCGGGTTTCCTCACGATCTTCCTTTTCCTTCACAGCTAAGCAAGTGATATTTAGTTGTTACAATGGTATTAAACTCCGAAAAGTTAGAGGAGTTTTAACAGCGTTTCATAAAGTACCTATTATACAAATTGAGTCCATTGCTACTGGTGGTTATGACTTCATAGTAAGTACCTCCACACTACAAGTGCTTTCTTGAGTATGTTTCCTTATGTATCTAGAGCTGCCTAAAACGTTGCTCTTCATATGAAAGTTTGGATGTTTCTTACTCCTTCGCACCACAAATATTTAAAGAAACAATTTGGATTAGCTAAATTAGTAACAAAGATACCATATACACTGATTCTAAAGTCTTCGCAGACAACGTCATACCTAAACAGAAGCTGGTAGTGCCTAGTGGTATAGATTAAGCAACACAGTCAGTGGTCACTTACTCAGTTATCATAATTTTTTTTCAGGCAAAGGTGATACAGTGCTGCATTCATTTCTTCATCCTGACAAAGATATGGATTGGGATATGTTGTGAACTCGAGCTCTTGGACCCCGTGCAGAGACAAATAAAATAATGAACAGTGGCAGATTAGATTTATAAGAAGCAGATGGTGATATAATTAAAATGTCAGAATCTAATCTACTTTAATAAAAGAATACATAAAAAAATCATCAAACTGTTGTTTTATTTGCCTAAATAATTTAAATTCCAAAGTAATTTCCAAAGCTAAATCAATTAAATCAGAAAATGATTTGACTTTTGGACATTACTTTGGGGAATAATTTTAGAAGTTCCCCGAAGAGCCTAGTGGTTAGGATGTCCACCTCTGAATAATTGAAGGTTGGGGGTTCAATTCTAGGTACGCATCTCTAAGAGTTATGTGCGTTTTAAACAATTAATTATACTTAACTTGATTTAGCGGTGAAGGAAACATCATGAGGAAATCTGCATGCCTGAGAGTTCTCCATATTGTTCTCAAAGGAGTCAAAGGTATACTATTATGTTCAGCTTGTCGCTGGCTCACTATAGAGTACGGTTATCTTGAGTGTGAGAAGAGTTTTGGCCATAGTCTACCATGCTGGCCAAATGCGGATTGGTAGACTTCACTTCACACACCTTTGATAACATTTTGGAGAACTCTCAGGCATGCAGGTTTCCACACGATGTTTTCCATCACCGTTAAAGCAATGATATTTAATTATTTAATTAAAATGCACATAACTGTTCTCCAAGAAGTTATAGGTGCGTGTAAAAAGTACTCTGTGATTCTCATTTCTCAGTGTTAGTATACCTCTATATTTAATGTACTCTGTGCATCAAACCTACTAATGAAAGAGTCATCACATATTCTTTTAAAAGCACTTATGAGACTTACATTAATCTAAAAATACTTTTATACTATTATACTAGCTTCTAAAATTAATAATTGATTTCTTATCTAGCAGAAGAATTACTATAGCCTTTTTTAATCCCTTTCATAACTTTATTTTAATTAATATGAGTAGTAAAACGATTTGCGGATAGCTTATGTCACTGATAAAAACACCTCTCGAGATGTTTCAATGAAAACCTCATTTGACGTAACATTTGTCGAGGTTCTTATATGACATCAAACTTCAAAACGCGTCCGCAATAGCATTTTTCATACAATAAATTTTATCGATAGTGTAAATGAACTGTCAAAACATTTTTTTGTCCACATCTATCCTTTGTGGACAGTCTCACCGAACCGTGATAGGAAAACCATATTTTGACATTGATGCTGTCAGTAAATGATAGATGCAGTCGATTCGCAATCGGCCTGCAGGATTAAACCGAGTTTCCTCACTCTAGTTTACTCTGACTATGGCCTAAACTAAACTCTTACAGTACGCGGCAGAAAGTAATAATGTACATCGGCCTTTAGAATGACATTTCGGCTTCTTACAGCGATGTCTCTGTCACTCATACAGTGCGACAAGGCTATCTTGGCGCGTGGCGAAAATCGGTACTAACGTTGCCGTCAAGTGTCCCCTTTGTTCTTGTTTGAATATTCTAAGCCTTTGTATTCCAACAGCGCCCCCCTGTCAATATCATTCAAGTGGCAATAGATCCTTATTGCACTGTATATGACGTTTTGGCGCTCTCAACGACAGAGACAATGCTCTACAATGCTGAGGCTATCTCCTTCTAAGGGTCAATGTACATTATTTTCTGCCGCGTACTGTACATTCTGCAAGAAGACCCGTGCTTAGTAGTGGGCAGTGATGGATTGAAAGTAGTATTGTAGTTAGGTAGTGATAATAATGTTTAACTTAATATCTATTTTTATATTCATTTTCCGTTGTACGATTACGTAACGATATTTATTTCAATTTTAAGTTTATTAATATTATTTAATACAAAGTATATATGTTTTGAGAAATAAAATACAAATTATTTAGTTTATATGGAATTGTTTTCTTTCTAACCGACTTTGAAAAAGGAGGAGGTTCTCAATTCGTCGGATTTTTAATTTTTTTTAAACTAGCTTATGCACGAGACTTCGTCCGCGTGGACTACACAAATTTTAACCCTTAGGGTTGATCTTTAACTATGAGATTTTAACATAAGTGAGCTTAATAAAATATGTCATACTGCTAATTGCAAAAATATGAACTACAACTCTTTAGACACTTCAAAACTGACAGAGTTTCATACAAACTTCAAACCCCTATTTTACCCCTTTAGGGGTTGAATTTTGAAAAATCCTTTCTTAGCGGACGCCTACGTTATAATATCTGCATGCCGAATTTCAGCGTGATCCGTCCAGTAGTTTGAGCTGTGCGTTGATAGATCAGTCAGTCAGTCAGTCACCTTTTCCTTTTATATATATATAGATAGATAAACAAGTTCCTACCTACCCAGTTAATTCATACTAATATATCCATACTAATATTATAAATGCGAAAGTGTGTCTGTTTGTCTGCTCGACTTTCACGGCCCAACCGTTCAACCGATTGCTTGAACGGAACGGAACCAAACCTAAAAAGAATGATCAAGGAACACCAAGTAAAAAAAACAATACCGTTATATTAGATAAAGTTTATTTTAAAATAATTTGTATGAGTAACACCTAAATGAGACAGTGTGATTTTTTTTGATTTTTCCATTTATTTAAATAATAATTAATCAAAGTCACATAACGTGAAACAAATGTCGAAATGTGAGTTTGCTTTCAGGACTGATTTTTTTCTCACTATGACGAAATAAAAAATGAAACAAGTATTAAAAACCAATCGATCACAGTCTTTTACGAATTAAAAAAAAACCTAATTGGAAAAAAATCAATCCTTTTTAGGCGTTTTCACATGCATACGGTTGGCCTATTACGGTTCGGCGCCGTGCCGTGCGCTTTCACACGTACAACGTGTAACGCACGATTCACGGTTCAGAATAAATACCTTTAGAAGTAGCCCTTATTGTGACTTTTTACTGTTAGTTGTTTAAGGCATTGTTAGGCATTGACGTTAACCTTAATGTAGCCGCACTATAACAAAACGTCGAGGCTTCGGCGTCTTTGGCACGCGTCAAATGTTAGTACATTTGACGCAGGTAGCCCTAAAGTAGCTTTATTTTTCTTTGATTTTCCGTCACCATAGGCTAATATTTGACATATCGCCGATTCAGGATCAAACCGAGAGTTATTATTATTATTTTTAATAGACTAAGCAGCTTTCGCTGATGCGTCTATATCAGAAGTGCTTCGAGTTTTCCAAATGTTTATCCAATCTATTCTTGAACGGCACCTCGATTGCGGGAAACCTGCATCAATCATTATTACAATCTCAATTGTTCTGATTGGCTGAATTTGTACGATTCTTGTTGCAACAATGCATCGTAGCCAATAGTGAGCGAGCGTCAACCAATCAGAGGTAATTGCGATCGTGACATTGTAGCTGTCATTCTCCCGCAATCGCGCAACTAACAGAACTTGACATAACCACATCGTTAGGCAATTTATTCCATATGTGAACAACTCTGTTGGTCAGAAAGTGTTTCAACGGGATTTGACGATGGCAATTGATATTGTAGATTCATATCATGGTACCGCAGAATGGCCGTGCGCATGTGAAAAGGGCCTGTGTCCACGAATTTGTATGGATTATAAACATATTCCTCCATATTACAAAATTCAATGGATTTCTTTCTCTTTTGTATTTTTTAAGTCTAGTAACCCCGTTAAGTAATTATAATATTTAGAAAAAGCATATTTTTTTCTTTTCGTTTAAATTAAAAGCTGCTAAATCTACATAAGTGTTACAATATTTCTTAATATTTACACATAGATGAGTGGTTAAAATATAGCTTTTTTAATCTGTATTATTATTAGTGTTGCCAGGTTTAACTGTCAGAAAAAATACGTGACAAATGCGTGTGAATCATCGACAGCGGCATGTTTTTTTTTTTTTTTTTAAGAAAATCGAAAGTTTACACAAAAAATATCCGCCGACGATTTTCGTAACCTGGCATCACTAAATAACAATGTTGGCATCTTAAAATAATAATAAAAGCTTTAGTATTGCCATTCTATGCTAAACTAATATCAGTATGACGCAATGGCAGAATAGAGGTGAAACTAAGCAATTCCCGTTAGCTTTTCTTTAATTAATTTTAGTGAAATATCGACATTTAAGTGCCCCTTACACATGGCGATATTTTGCTATGAACGTGTGTTTCAATATACAGTAATCTTTACAAGTTTGAACATCTCGACAACGTTGATAAATTTCGAGTATCGAAAGTCGAAACACAATTTCGTCAGACTTCAGAGTAAAATTGACCAATACCTCTTGTTAATCAACTTCAAAAAAGGAGGTTCTGTATTCGATCCGTATAGTTGTTTGTTCGCAATTTTCTCAAAAACTAATGAACCAATTCTGGGGATTTTCTCACTAATGTAATCTTTATTTTGAGAAAGATTGTAGTTTAGTATTTAAAACATTTATATTTTTGATATTATATCGATTGTTTCGAGATTGCTGAAGGAAGAAGAGAAGGAGTGCAGAGGTACCAAGTATCATTGAACTCCGAGTCCTAAGGTCTCAAACCTGATGCTATAGAGTTACTTAACTTTTAAGGCATAGAGACTATCAAATTAATATGATAATGGGGTCGATTCTCTTGCACACAATCTCTAAACTAAACTAAATTAATAGGTCTAAATCTAGTGCTTTCCTTTTCCGCAAGCAACATTATGAAAGGGATAGCAATAGATTTAGACGTGCCATTTTAGTTTAGTTTAGAGATTTTGTACAACGGAATTAGCCACAATAAAACACTAAAAAGTTTTATTTTCGCTTGGAGCGTTGCATTGGATGTAATGTAATGTAATGAAGAAATCGAGGCTACTTTAAGTCCATATTAGTTGACGTCATAGTACTTTAAATACTCGAAATCTATCGACGTTGTCGAGATGTACAAGCTTGTACTAAGCCGTCGTGGTTTCAGTTGAACCGCGATCGAAGTACCAACGCGACAAAGTTCCCGTGTGGAAAGGCTTTAACATATAAAATTGCTTAATTTCAACCCTCGAATATACATTCACCTAACATACAACGTAATTACATATATAATATACAAATAAATTGCTAAACAATGCATGTTTTTTTAGAAATTATAAACTTAAGTTTCCATTTATAATAATTTAGGTATTTTTTGTGATAATATAATAACAATAACATTGTTAAAGTATAGAAATTGCTGTCTTCCTTAGTTTAATGATTTCAATAGTTTAGTATTAACAAAGTAAAAAAAAGAATAATTTTAGACTACTTAGTAATTAAGTAATAGTTAAAAATAAACACTTTCAGCCGTACTCAGAGTCGCTTAATCGTTACTTAAGTTTAGTTAAAACGAGACAGAGCTATATCTCTCACATGAATCTGTCTCGTTTTAACTCGATCTTAAGTAACGATTAGCGACTCTGAGTACGGCTGTTTGTCTTTCGTCCGAATACCGAAAAGTTACTTAAGAGTGCTCTCCGTGTTCGCTCCAAGTCGAGCGTGAACGCATGTAGTCTCAGTCAATATTTCGGGCAAGAGTGAGATGGACGATATTTTAACAACGCAAACCAACACGTTATTATTTTGAAAACAAACCAACATTTTTAAACGTATTACGTTTGAAATTATTAATAAATAAAGTTTGCCTTAAAGCCATTTGTTTTGTTTTTTACATGGTTCATTTACGCGCAGAGTTGTCTTAAAATTTGGCCCAAAAGAAGATACATACTTCAAGTGTTGTAACTTTCAAAATAAATACAATTTTAATATATTTATTTATTGTTGTCGGGCATAATAATTAATGAAGGGATAAAACGATAATTGGCTTAGTTTTAAATAAAGAAAAACCATTTCTAGAATAACCGTCGTAATACGTTTGTATGGAGAAGTGCGTATGCAGTGTAACCTTAAATGTTGATCAGTCTTCAAATATTAAGTTCTGAAATTAGGGCGCCCTTAAATTTTAAATAACGTGCCAGCACTCGGGGGTTTGCAAATATTTTAAGTTGTGAAATTAGGGCGCCCTTAAATTTTAAATAACGTCAGTATTCGGGGGTTTGCAAATATTTTTAAGTTCTGAAATTAGGGCGCCCTTAAATTTTAAATAACGTGTCAGTATTCGGGGGTTTGCAAATATTTTTAAGTTCTGAGATTAGGGCGCCCTTAAATTTTAAATAACGTGTCAGTATTCGGGAGTTTGCAAATATTTTTAAGTTCTGAAATTAGGGCGCCCTTAAATTTTAAATAACGTGTCAGTATTCGGGGGTTTGCAAATATTTTTAAGTTCTGACATAAGGGTGCCCTTAAATTTTAAATAACGTGTCAGTATTCGGGAGTTTGCAAATATTTTAAGTTCTGACATAAGGGTGCCCTTATTTTTAAATAACGTGTCAGTATTCGGGGGCTTGCAAATATTTTTAAGTTCTGAAATTAGGGCGCCCTTAAATTTTAAATAACGTGTCAGTATTCGGGGGTTTGCAAATATTTTAAGTTCTGACATAAGGGTGCCCTTATTTTTAAATAACGTGTCAGTATTCGGGGGTTTGCAAATATTTTAGAGTGCTTCCGTGATCAGATTTTTTAAAAAACACTCGTCATTTAATTTGGAACTTTGAAAATAAGGTCAATAAAGTTTCAAATAACTACCCTATAGGCCCTGTCGATTATATCTACATTTTTACAAAATCGGCCGTGAGGATGAAAATTTCACCTAGAATTTATTTATACAAATATTTATAATATGTACCTATTTCATCGAACGTAACACGGCGAAATTTTAACTTACGGCCAGTATTCGATTTTAAAATCCTAGTTCCGCTAAAGGTGGATCCGCACCTGCGCACGCGCACGTAGGGTGCATACAACGCGCATCTACACCGATCGACGCATCACCGTCTTTGTGCGACATGTTGTGCACGTCTGATGTCGCGAACGCGTAGATATATCACTTTTGTACTAAGTTGTACTCACATAAAATTCACGAACATGTGCACACCGTGACGTGTACAACATGCACGCAAACCGTTCGCAAACCACTCGTGAGCACGTCCACATTATGTTCATGCACGGTTCGTGCTCTTGCACAGGTGTGGATCAGCTTTAATATCCGATTGTAGGAATTGGTCGGTTCAAATCATTTTGGTTTTAGGATTTCGTGGTAACACAAGGTACCCTTAGGCCCGGTATCCGCCTAAGCGGAGCGGAGAGATGTGTACAGTAAACCAATCCGATTTTTAAACAATGGCGTGATAATTTTTCACGTCATCTATTTTGAATCTGATTGGTCGATTGAACGCATCTCCTCTCCTCTCCGCTTAGGTGGATACCGGGCCTTATAGTTTCGTCAGTTCGTCTGTGAGACAGACAGCTGTCTGTCACTGTTTAAAAATAAAGCACAAAAGCTGTAAAGTTGAACTAACCAGTTACAGAAATCTGTTACCATTATAAGTCCCGCAAATTGCTATTGCGCTGGAACCATGTCTCATTAACATCGAAATGACGTCATTTGACGTAGGTATATTTAAGTAAAAATATACCATCAGCTCGAAACTTCAGTCTCGTGCTTGCTGACGTCAGTAAAATGGCGGCAACGCGCATTAGAAATTTGCGGGACTTATACACAGAAGCATAAATGTTGAAAATAAATTTTTTTTCACAGTACCTACCTCATGAAAATCAAAAACAAAATCAAAAACTAAGAAAGGGTCATTGAAATATTCCTGCATAGGAAAGTAAAAAAAAAAACAATTTGATTTACACGATAGAGATACCCCTAGGGATACCCCGTTGAATAGGCAAGGTAGGAAATAAATAAAATTATTAAGAGGTTTATTAGACAGTTATTGCAACAAGATAAAGAAAACTAAAACTACTGCTCTTGATAAACGCTGAAATTTAGTAAAATATACAATATTTATTTTTACATTATGATTTAATTTATTTATTTTTTCCGATCAACAATCGTTTTATCGTATGTCGATTGATCCAAAATTGTAGCTAAATATTAATAAAAGTTATATAATAAATCATCCATCAGACGCTTTCGAAGTTTTTTTTTAGTTTAAAATAAATAAGTACCACAAAAACTTTCACCGACATAATAATTTAAAAAACAATTATTTTTATTTTTTATTTTATTTATTATAATATAAGTCCCGCAAACTGCTTATGCGCGTGGCCGATATTTTAGTGACGTCAGCACTAGACTGAAGTTTCGGCTGACGTCAAAATGACGCCATTTCGATGTTAATGAGACATGGTTCCAGCGCAACAGCAATTTGCGGGACTTATAACACCATATCCCATAATTCAACCAAAATAGTTCAACACAATCAATCCCAATCAACGGTCGGTCAACATCAAAATACATTTAACAATATTAATTGGGTATTTGACTCCAATTTTTTTATTACTTTATTATAAACTAGGATAAAAATAATGACGTAAACTGAAAAAACTAAATAAATCGATCAAATGACAAAAAGTTATAAGCATTTAAATAGTTCTGATTAGACAGAGATAGCGCTATAGAATTTAGACTCACACCTTACTAATGTTATAGTAGCTTCGTGCGGTTTCATACAAATTTTTGTTTTGCGAGAAAGGGATAGAAGACCCTCCCACTCCAAAATTAAAATGCCTGTAACTTTGTAAATCTTTGTTGGATTTTAGTATTTTTTAAGCGTACGTCATTATTTTTATCCTAGTTTATAATAAAGTAATAATATTTATCAAAGTAGGAAAATACCCTATTGCCAAAGCACTTGGCTCTCTATACCACAAATATTTGTTACAGTCATCAACCATGTACATTTGGTCAACGTCAAATTGCATTTATTACATTGCGTGACCTAAACCCGCACTTAAGCAACGTTCAACGGTAGTGAAGTCGTGCTTGTAACACAGACGCCTTCCACTACGTTACAAAGTGATACTTCTCCGTGACTTAAGTGATACCTTTCCGTGACTTAAGTAATACCTTTCCGTGACTTAAGTGATACCTTTCCGTGACTTTAGTGATACCTTTCCGTGACTTAAGTGATACCCTTCCGTGACTTAAGTGATACCGTTTTGTGATTTAAGTTGTCTATTTTTACACTATGTAAAATTACGGCTAAGTATTACGTGTATTTAGGTCACGAGTTATAAAAAAAATTACCATACTCGTGACTTAAGCAATTACTGCTACTTTCGGGCGCTAGCTCACCCTGTCAATTAATGGACTACCTAAGTCACACATTTTTAATGTGCTTTATCATTGCGGGGCCTTAATTAAACCAGTAGGTAAGTAACGTTTATCTGTGACTTAGGTAGTACATTTTTATACCGTGCAATAATGGACTACTTAAGTCACGGTTAAGTTTTACACGGATTTAGGTCACATGAGTACTCGTGATTTGAGCAAGTCTATTTATCGTTACATTCGGGCGCTAATTCAGGCCGTGCAATAATGTACTACTTAAATCACAAGTATCATAATGTAATATGGCAACCATTTGGCAATGCATATGACAATTGTTTGTCCAAACATCAACACAAATATTTGACCAACTGCTCGGATACGTCATTCTTTCAAATCATAAGAGTATGTACATACGTACGTACGTTATCATAGTTACATGTATTGTAATATACTATTACTGACATTTGGCCAATATGACAAATACTTGTCCAAACATCAACACAAATGTTTCACCAACTGGTCAGATACGTCGCGTGTTCTTTCTCAAATCAGTCAGTCACACGTAACGTAGTTTACTGCCATTTGGCCAATATGACAAATATTTGTTCAAACATCAACACAAATGTTTAACCAACTGTTCGGATACGTCGTTCTTAGTCAAATCAAAGTCTGCTGCCTTACCTCGCTGCAGGATCTCTATGGTGGACCTGGACTCTAGTTGTTTGATGTGTTGCATCACTTTGGGCTCAGGCAGCGGTTGGGTAGGGCTCGCCACGGTGAGGGTGGTGTGTTTGAGCGCGCGGGCGAGGGTTTTGAGGAATTTGTACCATTGTCGCTCGTTGGCTGTCGCTTCAGGCGTGTTCACGAGCAGGATGGCCCTTTCCATTAGTGCGCACACGCAGCTTAGCGTTAACTGAAAAGTTGACAAGCAAGTATAAATCAAAAATTTAAATACTTATTAACACACACATATGCACGCGGGTATTGTTACGGAAAAGAGTAGCCTTCTGACACAAAAGTAGTTCTCCTACTCTTAAACGAAGGCACCAACCCCTTTGTGTTACTGTTATAAGTCCCTCAAATTGCTATTGCGCTGGAACCATGTCTCATTATCATCAAAATGACGTCATTTTGACATCGAAGATAATTAAGATCAAATTAAGCTGTTGGTTTTCCAAAGAAAAGAAAATAAATGAAACAAAATAGGAAAAACAACTTACGGCCGAAGTGAGCGCGTGCGGCGTCCTCGCAGGGTCCAAGGCTTCCGCCAGATGGCCGCAGGATTCGATCACCGCCGCCCAGCCTGTTGAGTTCTGCATGTATCTGAAAAATCAGTACCCTTATCAGTACCTAATGCGAAAATGTGTTTGTTTGTTGGTTTGTCCTTCCATCACGTCGCAACGGTGCAACGGATTGACGAGATTTTTTGCATGGGTATAGATATACACTTGGAGAGTGACATTAGCTTACTTTTTATCCCGGAAAATCAAAGAGTTCAGACGGGATTTTTAAAAAACCTAATTCCACGCGGGCGAAGTCGCGGGCATCAGCTACTCTCTAGATCTCCAGCCAAAAAAAAACCGGCCAATGAGGGTTCCATACTACAGTCGTATTTTTTCGTCGTTTTGAACGATAATTAAAAAAGTATGATGCATAAAAATAAATAAAAATCTGTTTTAGAATGTACAGGTGAAGACCTTTCATATGATACCCCACTTGATATAGTTATCTCACTTCGAAAGTTGAAAATACTAATTATTAGTTCATGACCACAATTTTTTTTTATGTGTGATCTAATTAAATTCACGGTTTTCAGATTTTTCCCCAAATGTCAGCTATAAGATCTACATGCCAAATTTCATGATTCTAGGTCAACGGGAAGTACCCTGTAGATTTCTTGACAGACAGACAGACAACAAAGTGATCCTATAAGGGTTCCGTTTTTCCTTTTGAGGTACGGAACCCTAAAAAGGGGCGTGATCCGCTAATTCGACTCAGTGATTTATTATTAATCCATTGAAGGTTTTCTACAGAAAATTATTTTAATGTCACTCAGTGAAGCAGCAATGTAGAACCAACCAATGTCAAATGTGCTCGGTGGGTATCATTCGGTGTTAAACTCTGAGCTAGCAGGCAGTACTAGTAGGACTAGGTACTTACTTGCGATAGTGTGGCGATAAGGCCGCTAGTCCACCGTCGTCCCTCCGCGAGGCGGCGGGCAAGGCACGTAGTATGCGCGACCACAGCGCGCGCAAACGCGCGTGCGTGCCCGGCGCGCGCAAGAGGAAGCGAGACAGAAGCACCTGGCGACAAAAAGATTATATTGGACTGTAAGAAAAACTGGCACACCTTCAAGTTAGCTCGCTACCATCTTAGACTGCATCATCACTTACCACCAGGTGACATTGTAGCCAAGGGCTAACTTTTAATGGAATAAAATAAACCGTTTGATACACCACTACTTTTTAATTAAGTACCATAAAAAATTTAAGGGTGAATACAGAAAAACTTTATTGTTTCAAATGGGCGTTTCATGTTCATACTTTATTTACTTTCGTTTAACGTTAAAATCAATTCAAAAAGACACATTATAGACAACTAGAGGACGCCCGCGACTTCGTCCGCGTGGATTTAGGTTTTTTAAAATCCCGTGGGAACTCTTTGATTTTCCAGGATAAAAAGTAAGTCCCCGGGATGTAAGCTACCTCTGTACCAAATTACATCAAAATCGGTTAAACCGTTGGGCCGTGAAAAGCTAGCAGACAGACAGACAGACACACTTTCGCATTTATAATATTAGTATGGATAGGCATAACGCATAACGGCGATTACGCACTGCACTTCCGTCATCAGAGTTCCATCCGTCATCCGTGAGAATGCCAGCGATTATCTAAGACATATGTCATAAGCTCCCATACAAAACAAAAAGGAACGTATTTTCACGTGAAAGCTTCGCATTAATTGATGCGGATGTTCCGCATTTGAGGACGCGGATGCGAATATCCGTAACAGCTGTAGTATAGACTCACCCTGCCTTTCCTGACTGTCATCATCTGCGGGACGCGGTCGCCGAATAGCAGCCCCGCGAACATTTTGTTGAGGATCTCGTCCTTGTCCTCGTCTAGAAGGTTCTTCGCCGGCACGGGCTTCTGATTCACCGCCAGATTCACTACCTGAAACAAACCAATAAGATCTGAAGATTTTGAAGATTTTTGGCCTACCTAGTAGTCCGCCATTTTCCTTTTTTCCAAAATGGCGGCTACGCATAAAATCTGTATAAATCAATAGCTGGCATCAATACAAACGAGTATTGTATGAGAGAAAATCTTCCAAAGTGTGACGTTTTCGAGATATAAGCTGAGGTAATAGAAAGTAAGAAAGAAAATGCATTTATTTGTTGTTGGTGTCACAGATAAAAACAAAGTACAAATGTAACATTTTAATAAGGCTAAGGTCACCTGATATTAAGTGATTACCGCCGCCCATGAACATTTGCAGCACCAGAAGAACTGCCGATGTGTTCAGTTGCGTCATCAGTACAACAGTCTAGCCACCGGTACAACTTTGATAGCTTATATCTCGGAAACGTTACACTTTGGGAGATTTAGTCGCATACTAACCTGTCGTTTGTCTATACAGTCGCTCTTGGGACTGTCCTGCTTGGGCCTCCTCTGAACAGACTCGATGGTCTTGAGGAAGGAGTTTGAATCTTCCTCTGGCTCGTTCTCCGCCTCCTTCTGTGCCGCTTCTAGCAGCTTCTGTTTCTCTTCTCTCTCCTGCAACAAAATTATAAACTTGAAATCTAAATAAATAAAAGGAGAAGGTGACTGACCGACTGACTGACTGATCTATCAACGCACAGCTCAAAATACTGGACCGATCGGGCTGAAATTTGGCAAGCAGATAGCTATTATGACGTAGGTATCCGCTAAGAAAGCATTTTTGAAAATTCAACCCCTAAGGGGCGAAATAGGGGTTTGAGATGTGAGTAGTCCACGCGGACAAAGTCGCGAGCATAAGCTAGTACTATATAAAACCTTACACGGTATTAAAATTACCACCAAAAATGGTTCGCATGTTCACACAAATTCAAATACATACAAATTATTATAACTTTTTTTTTCTTTTTTTTTTTAAAAAGAACATTAGCCATGTTAAATGACTAATATTCCCCTTTTTCCTCTCCAACTAAGCTTGAAGCTTGTGCTAGGAGTAGGTACGACAATAGTGCAACGGGCGGGGTTTGAACCGTCGATCTTTCGGTTTTCAGTCCACTCCTTTACCAGTTGAGCTATTGAGGCTCTATAACTAGCTAGTCGATACGTCAATGTCAATTATCCGCCATATTGAATACGTCGTGACGTCATAGCTATGACATACGGAAGGCTTACCTTCAGTATGAGCGCGTTGGATATCGCCAGCGGGTCGTTCAGCTCCTCCAGCCTCAGCAGGATGAGGTATAGCGCCTCGATGTCCAGCAACATTTGCTTCGTCCGCCGCATTTCGCGAGGTACCTGCGAACAATCCATCATGTTAATATTACTAGCTGACGCCGGGGCTTCATCCAAGTGGATTTAGGTTTTTAAAAATCCTGTGGGAATTGTTTTGTTTTCCGTTATAAACTGTAAGCCTATGTCACTCTCCAGGTCTTTGACTATACCCATGCAAAAAATCACGTCAATCCGTTGCTCGTTACGTCGTGATTGAAGGATATTTGTTTATTGGTTTGTCCTTTGTCAAAATTCAAATCATTTATTCAAAATAGGTAATAAATTACTCCTTTTGATTGTCAGTTGTTGGATTTGTAAGATATAGTGGTGATAATTACTACGCAAACTTAAAACTAAAGCTACGAGGGTTCCAAACGCGCCCAGGTCTGAGAAGAGCGCCCAGGTCTGAGAGTCAATAAGTGATGATGCAGTCTAAGATGGAAGCGGGCTAACCTGGATGGGGGTATGGTAGTTTGTATCAAACCCATGCCCCTTTGGGTTTCTACACGGCATCGTTAACGCTGAATCGCTTGGCGGCACGGCTTGGCCGGTAGGGTGGTAACTAGCCACGGCTGAAGCCTAGAAATTCAGGAATTGTAAAATTCCAAACCCCTGCCAGGAATCGATCCCGGGACCTCCCACTAATAAGGGGGATAAGGGGGACCATGATAGGCAAACTAGAAACAGAAATAAGCTGGCTACTCCTGCGCTCCGCCTCTGGAAGGTGCGAAAGTCATTTGTGGGAATGAGTGTAATATTTTAAAATAAAATTCCACACCCAATTTTAGACTTGCCTTTACACAAGTTTAAAAAATGTGTTAAAAGTATGCTCCTAAAAAAAGCATATTATACAGTCGCAGACTATGTAAACGATAAAAAAGCTTGGATTTGACTCGCTCCAGCAATGCACGGGGCTGCAATGGCTTGTATAGTACGGTATAATAACATTGTAAATTGAAAAATTAAAAAGAGCAACCGCCGAGTTTCTTGCTGGTTCTTCTCGGTAGGAACGGCATTCCGAACCAGTGGTAAATTAAAACTACCTGACTATTCATAAGCACTTTTAAAAAGTTTACATGAATAAAAAAACATTCTATTCTATTCTATTCTATTCTAAGACCACAGTGCTTATCACTGCGCCAGGGATGTCGGCTTACCTCAGCGGGGGTGGTGATGCTGCACACACTTGGGGCTCGCGAGGCGCGGTCGGACGCGGGCTCCGCTACCAGTTCCACGTCGATGATCTTACGAGGCGCGGTTACACTGCCGCACTAGAACAAAAAGGCAGTTTTAGTATTCCGTACCTCAAAAGGAAAAAAGGAACCCTTATAGGATCACTTTGTTGTCGGTCTGTCTGTCAAGAAACCCACAAGGTACTTCCCGTTGACCTAGAATCATGAAATTTGGCAGATAGGTAGGTCTTATAGCACACGTAAGGGGGAAAAATCTGAAAACCGTGAAATCAAACTCAAATTATTTATTTAGAATAGGTAAAATTTTAGGCTTCCTGATTGTCAATTTTTTTTTTATTTGTAAGATATGATATAGTGGTGATAATTAAAACGTACTTAAAACTAAAGCTACGAGGGTTCCAAACGCGCCCAGCTAGGTGATTCGCTAACTCAGTGTCTAACACAGAATGATAGCCACCGAGGTTGGTTGGTTCTACATTGCTGCTTCACTGGGTGGTAGTAAAATATTTTTCGTTGAAAACCTTCAACGGATTAAAAAATGAGCTCTGTGGCTATCGTTCAGTGTTAGACACTGAGTTAGAGAATCACCCCACAGGTCTGAAAACAGTTTTACATCACAAAAAAATAAAATATAATATGTCATACCTGTAACTTCCCAAGGGAGTTCTCGAACTGCGTAGGAACATAGGTCCTGGGCGCGTCTTCGCTCGTGGAGTTGTGTCGGTGCGAGTTGTGTCTCTCGCGGTTGTGTCTGAGCGTCTCCGACTGAGACTCTTGCTTCACTCCTGGATCAAAGAAACAAACACATCAATAATGTTCTCCTAACTGAATTTTGGGAGGGAGGAGGCATTTACCCAGACTTTGGGAATCCATCAAAGAATCCACAAAAAAACATTTTTATCAGACTGGAACTACCGTTCGTCCGTCTGACTGGCTGACTGACTGATCTAGCAACGCACAGCTCAAACTAATGGACGAATCGGGCTGAAACTTGGCATGCAAGCTATTATGATGTAGACGTCCGCTAAGAAAGAATTTTTTAAAATTCAACCTCTAAAATAGGGGTTTGAAGATGTTAAGTCCAGAAGTCGCGGGCATAACATGTCGGGTGGGCTTTTTAAACATGTCGGGTAACTACTGACCTCCACTATAGAATGGATGATTCTGCTGGTTTGCTTTGTGAGCTTCCTTGATTCCTTCTTTTTCTTTATTCGCCTGCCGCTCTAAAAATACCTGCAAAAATCATACATTTTTTAAATGAATGAATATTTATTTACCAGAATTATCACATTTTGACTTAAATGGCCCCTAAACTAGGAGATCTCGTATCTTAGAGGTAAACATATCATTTACCCTGAGGATGTTACTTCAATTCCAGTCAAAAAAGTGCTGCTGTATTTGGCGGCCACAGAAGTGTGAAGTGGAGGCAAACACAATAGATCGGAGACGGTCGCAGTGATACAGGGATATCAAGGACCTGTATAGCCCCAAAGAAGAAGAAGAAGATCGTAGGGGTCAGAGCCTTCCCATACATGGTGGTTGAATTTAATATAAAATATTCAATGAAAAGAAGTTGTATCAAATCAGTGGTAAGTCATAAAAATTTGGGACCAATCATGCGTAGGTGTCATCAAATCAAAACCGCGCAGGGGTATGTAAAGCCGCGTAGTTATCGTCAAAAACGCGCCACCATTCCGAGTAGGGGTCGTGAAAACCTGCGTAGGGGTCACCTAACCCACACTGAGGTCATTAAACCCACAAAGAAATCATTAATCCCACATAGGGGTCATGAAACCCGTAAACAGGTCCTTATAAAACCCGCATATGGATCATTTAACCAACGCGGAAGTCATTAACCAACGCAGGGGTCATAAAACACATGTAGGGTTCATCAACCCCCGCAGGGGTCATCAACCTTCGCAAGGGTCATCAACCTCCGCAAGGTGTCATCAACCTCCACAGGGGTCATCAACCCCACGCAGGCGTCATAAAACCCACAGGGCGCAACTCTGCATAGGGGTCAACTAATTACACAGTAAATACTCACAGTATAATAGAAGTCATGTATATAGGGTGTTCCAGTGTTTAGCTGTAGCATCTGTATGTTTATAAGCCACTGCTTTTCCCGCGGGGTCATCAACCCCATATAGGGGTCATCGGAGTCGCTCGCACTGTCGTCACTGTTGGAATGTTTGGAAAGGATACAAAGATAACTAAAGCTGATGACCTTTCAAAGTCAAGGCTTATATGACTGTAAAACAACAGGTGTTTAAATGTTATTCAAAACATTAAAAACACATGTGTATTTTGAGCTTGGGTGATAATTTAACACACTATATTATGATTTTTTAATAATACAATGGTACTGGTTCTGAGCACAACTAAATTTTAGAGCATTCGCATCCTCTTTTTAATATGAAAAGGACAGACATAGTTTGACAGTTTTAAGTTTAATTTAGAGCCGTGAAACCTCGTGACCTTAGCTGCCAGTCACGAGCGTATTGTATAAATTTGCAGCGTGCACTAAAATTTTGAGTCTTTAAATGTGAAAAAGCATGTTCCATCCTTTTTTAGCAATATTAAAAAGAAGAGGATGCACATATCCTAAATTTAGTTTAGCGAAAAACAACAGAATGAGCGCCAATGTGAACGAAAAATAAATTATTTCTTTAGAAGAACATTACGAACATCTCTAAAGAATTTACTCACCTATTAGAATTCCCAAAGGCACCATTTTGTCTATTGAACATTGGATGGTTATTCATCATATTATTTTGGTTATTGAATAACCTATTATTCAACATTGGATGATGGCTCGCATTATGAAAACTGTTGTTAAATTGCAACATAGGATGAGTATTCTGAATTATTTGAACTAAATTTTGTGATGTCAAATTCTTGTTGTTATAAACCCGGCTCTTAATTTTCGGTTGGTTCACATTTTGCCCAGTTTGGTTCAGATTCTGTCCAGATTGGTTCAAATTCTGTCCAGATTGGTTCAAATTCTGAACATTTTGGTTCAAATTCTGTTGTCCAGACTGGTTCATACTTTGAACAGATTGGTTCAAATTCTGAGCTTGCTTCTGGTTATTTGGTGGTGATTGGTTCATCATCGGTTTGATCTGTTGGTTCATGTTTTGGTTCATCTGATTGATTTGTTTAATTGGTTGGTTCATGATCATGTTGGGTTGTGATATTGGTTGCTCGTTTTTTGGTGGTATTGATGATCCCTAAAAGCAAAATTGTTGTTCATTGATTATTGTTAACCATAATTAATTTATGAGGAATTCATTTTGAACGATTTTATTGAATATTTTTTCACAATGACATGGCACTACCGATAAAGGAAAGTGTTATAAAAATAGAAAATGAAATTAAAATTGATCACTACTTACACGAAAATTCTGGTTGAACTGATTCATGTTGGGACTAAAATTCTGCCTTGGCATGCTCATACCAGGAGGTGGGATCATCCTTGGCTGACTCATCATGTTATGAGAAAACTGGTTCATGCCAAACTGATTACCGTTTGGGATCATCTGGTTCTGACCCAATTGGTTCATCTTTTTACCAATCTGATTCATATTTGGCCTGATTTGGTTCACATTTTGTCCCATATGGTTCATATTCGGCGCCATCTGATTTACATTTGGGTTCATCTGGTTCATGTTATGACTCATTTGATTCATACTTTGCCCCATTTGGTTCATACTTTGACCTATTTGGTTTTGCATGACATTGTTTTGACCAAGCTGGTGCATGTTCTGCATTTGATTCATCATTCCCTGTCCCATACTGTTCTGAAATGTCATTTGGTTTGAGTTTTGCATGAACTGATTGTGGTTCATTTGGTTCATGTTTTGTCCCATCTGACTAACATTTTGTCCCATATTCTGGCCCATTTGATTAACACCTTGACCCATTTGACCCATGTTTGTCATTTGGTTTACTGTTTGTCCCATCTGGTTCATACTTTGTCCTATTTGGTTCATTTGACTCATGTTGGGTCCCATCTGATTGATGTTTTGCGTCATGTGGTTCATCATGGGGTTCGTTTGTCCCATCTGGTTGTTTTGGCCTATGATACTGTTGAGCGATTGGTTCATGGCCGCCATGTTCGTCGGCTGTTGTAACGGTGCCGGCGCAAACGGCGGCGGAACCGGTGCTTGAAGACCTGGCGGCCTTTGAAGAATGACCGGAAATCTAGGCTAAAAAGAGGTGTAGACTTTATATTAGTAAGTCATTAAACTTTGTAAACTTAGACAAACCTGGTCTTGGAGAACTTACTTGGAAATAGTTCTGTGTGAAGTTTGCTGGGGCCTGGTTCTGGCGCAGCTGCCTTTCCAGCTCTTCCACTGTACAGACATTCTTGAGTGCCGACCCTGGCTGTAGACAAGGTTTATATTTTGTGATAAGAAATCCGAAGGAGGGCAGAGGTTATTGACATAGCCGAAAGCTATAACCAAGATAAAATGGGCAGTCTATGCTTGGTGTAGAAGTGATGATTGTTGGAGCCGAAAAGTCCTAGAGTGAAAATGTGTTAACGAACAAATAATTAGTATTTTCAATTTTCAAAGTACGATAACTATACCAAGTGGGGTACCTGTATATTCTAAAACAGATTTTTAGTTATTATTATGCATCAGAGTTTTTGATTTATCGTGCAAAATGTTGAAAAAAATATCTGAGTACAGAACTCTCGGTGCGCGAGGCCAACTCGCACTCGGCCGCAATTTTTTTAAAATAATGAAGCAATGTCCGAACAAGTGAGAGAAAATAAATATTCTGCATGACTCACCGTTGGTCTAGTCGGAGTGGAGAAAGGTACGTCATGTCGCCACACACTGGAGCCGAGACTCCGTGACAGTGGCGAGTCCGTCTCATCGAGGACTAGCTGGGATAGTGAGGCCTCTGTAACAAACAACGCTGTTCACTACATGTCACAATATTTATTGTTTGCGACAGGTCACCACAGCAGTCTGTGTATGAGGTGAGTCGTGCAGGGGGAGGCCCCCACACCTGCATTTAGTGTGCACCACGTGTTGCACGAGTCCGTATCGACCGCGTTTATCGATTTATTTAGTAGTAGTAGTATTTTTGTATTGAAAATAGGACTTCAGTTGCCCATGTGTCACATGTAAAAATAAAATATCCATTCTCTAACATATAAACTAGCCTGGAAAGTATTAGAATATTGTGACATTGAACAGAAAAATTATTGTTATGAATACACTGAATAGGAACGTGATTTACACTGACATCGCAAAAGGGCATATAAAATCCGATTCAAAATCAATGGGACCACATGAAAAATTAAAATCACTTTCAAAATTCAAATCAAGTGTTTGTAGCGATGGTAGTATAAATTCATTTGATTTTGATTGTGATAAATACCATTTCACTTTTTCTATATAATTATGGCTAAAACTGGCTTCCCATTGGCTTACTTTACCATGGTTTACTTTTATATTATTTGTGTATTTTTTACTATTATTTATATTAGACTAATCAGCTTTCGCTTATGCGTCTATATCAGAAGTGCTTTGAGTTTTCCAAATGTTTGTCCAATCTATTCTTGAACTGGTTAACAGAACTTGACATAACCACATCCTTAGGCAATTTATTCCATATGTGAACAACTCTGTTGGTCAGAAAGTGTTTTAATGGATTTGACGATGGCAATTGATATTGTAGCTTCATATCATGTCCCCTAAATCTAGGATTGCAACTTCTCGGCTTTTTGTTAAATAAAGATAATGTTTTTGAAAAATCCTATACATTACCAAGTCGCGAGTCAGCGTCGTCGAGCGCCGCGTATCGGCGGTTGCTCTCCAGCTGCCCCGCCAGCTGTTCATGCTCCACCTCCCAGTCAAACTCCTCCGCTACAATACATTTGTACTTCATCAATATTTCTATAATAAGCTTCCAGAAGACATTTTGGAGATATCTCTCAACAAGTTCAAAGTTTTCATAAAACGTAAACTCATTGAAAAATCCTATTACAATGTAAAGGATTATTTAAATGATAAAGCTTGGGAATGAGTTACTTAACAGCTTTGTGTTAGTTCTAATAAATTTCAATAATTTTGTAAAGTGGTGATCATAAAAAGAATACCCGGCTGAGTTTGTTGTAATACATCAGAAATAGCCATATGCAATCATTCATGGATCAACAGATTTTAAGTGCAATTGGATTGAAATATCGACAAATAAAAACAAACATTAACCGTGGTATGTACCCATTATATAAATATGTCATTAAATCACAAAATAAGCTTAAAGTTACGACTTACAGTCTTCTCCAAAGGTTTCATCATTGAGAGCATCATACTCGTCCTCTGATGGCCCTCCTCCACCTTCATCGTCATTTAAGTTCTGAAAATAATAAAAGGAATAATGGTACTGATTCTGAGCAGAACTAAATTTTAGAGTATTTGCATCCTCTTCTTAATGTAATATGAAAAAGACAGAGTTAAATGCTGTCAAACTGCGTGATTTTAGCTGTCAGTCACTAACCTATTGTTTAAATTTGTAGCATACACTAAAATTTAATCTTTAAAACGTAAAATTCATGTTCTGTCCCGTTTTAGCAATATTAGAAAGTAAAAGATGCAGACACACTAAATTTAGTTTAGAGAAAGACAACAAAATTGGCGCCACTGTGGTGTTATAAGCAATGGTTCAGTAATCCCCACAAAACTTATATTAAAACAGTTCCTCAAAATAAATAAGTATATTTTGTACATATTTACTGAAATTGCTTTAAATGTTAAAACTAATTTAGTTACCTGTATAATATAAAGACTAAACCTGAAATTGAAAGTTAGAACTTTTTAACCTGGAGCTAATTTAACAGGACTAATTTTATTTTCATCTTTTGTTTTTCTCTACATAGAAAAGAACATGCACAGCTGATTTTATAGTCTTATGTGTGTGTAATGTGTATGTGCTGTAAGGTTTGTGATTTACTATAACAAATAGGAATTCAAACAACATAAATGTTGAAACACATAATTGAAATTTTATAGAATTAGAATTAGAGTTTATAAAAGTTATCACGTGTAATACAATGCAGTCTTATTCTGTACTTATACTATTTTGTAGGTTTCCATGAAAATAAAAACCTCATGAGAAAATAAATTGTAAATAATAAACTTCATGGAAAGACAGAAAGCTGCACAAAAACATCCTCACAACAACTGTTATGAGTAATTCACGTTTGTAAAACAAGGCTACCGATTTAGAAACGCGATTCTCAATAAACAAGTAGTAGTATGTGTATGAAATTTGTATATTGTACTTATCGTGAGACCTCGTATTATTTAAAGTTTTCATTCATTTTTACTACAAATATACTGTTTAAAGGAAATATACAGCTAGTTTTAAAGTATAATATTACAATTTATTGCGAAACTAACACGTTTTTATCGAGGAAATAAGCAAAATTGTCGCAATGAGCAATGGTTTGGCACGCTGGCACCCTCATTTCACAGCTGAATTGTAACTTGTTATGCACTAATATTCGCCCAAAATTGTCTTGAAACTCATTACGACTTACCGATAGCGAAGTATCGAACCCGAAAAAAGAATCTGCCATTGGATTTTTTCATATATCCTGAGAGAAAATGACATGACTTGTCACGCTATTGTGTCGCAACTTGTGCTGGCGCCATGTCTTTATACGTTTCGTTACACGCATCACGTTATTTGTTAAAATACAAAATTACCTCCACTTTTAAAATACTTAAAATAGCTCTTATAAATTAACTATTTAATCAGAAATAATAGTTAACTAAACTGTTGTGTCTTTGTCTAATTATAATAATAATTAACATAAACAAAGACATTGAAAGTTGCAGTAAAAAGGAGCGAAAAATGTTAATAGAGCGGAAGCAGTCCGTGACAGTCAGTGTTGCCCAAAGAGTATACAATCACTACGTTTTAGTGTTGCCATGTTGCCATACCGTCGTGCGCGTGAACCCAGTTACCTATTTGTTGTTTGTTGTCAAGTGGTTGTCAATAGCAGTCTTGAGAAACTTACGAACAAATGGTTTTTGTATGGAATAACTAACTTTGCGTTGCCAACATTCAAAACGTGAAGTCATTTTACCACCATAATTCACAAAACCAAACAAATATGTCTGCCTTGGTCGTATTTCGTTGTTTCGTCATAATATTATTGTATTGTGTAGTTTATTTGTTTGCATAACAAACAACATCAATCGACATAATATTTTATTGTATGTGACTACTGATTATTGTGTTACGTCGAGTTGAGCCACTGCTCCTCCGTTTCATCATCATCACCACATTTTACGAGATAATTGACTCTTTAGTTATAAGCGAGATATTTGACTCTATTAGTGATAGTGAATCTTTATTATTTAACGAGGAATTTGACTTTATTAGTGTTATGTGAATTGTTGCTGAATTGTAATATATATAAGTTGTAACCTATAAAAAAACACCATGGGTAAAGGTCATAGAACATGTGAGGCCTGCGGTATCAAGGAAAGACACGATGAAAATATAATTCTCGAAGAAGAAACCAATGCAGAGATAAATAAAAAAGCTCAGCAAATAGGCATTGCAAAATAATAATTTTAAATAATATTACATTACTGCACGAGACTGGGAAGTAAGCGTTTTCTGGTCAAGTGTGAGACGGCCTAGCCTCGGCAAGGACGTCTATAATACGAGGCCAGAAAGGCACTCCCGGTCGAGGCATGTATAGTGCTTAAAAAATGAAACTAGTAATTTATTTAAAAAGTATATATATTATGTATTTTGCTAATTCGGCCTCCTCTGTCAAATTAGGTGTACAATTAAATTCCATAATATCCTCACTTGAACTCATTTTATCTAGTAGGTAACTTGTAACTAATTTAAAACGAACAGTCACAATACATACATGGACAGTAGTAATACTGTCCGGGAAGTTTAACTTTCAAACCAATCTACAGGGTATAAAATGTGCACATTTCATATAATTTTTTAGAAAATTGTTATTTTGCTATGCCTCATCATGATCAACCCATCGCCGGCTCACTACAGAGCACGGGTCTCCTTCAGAGTGACAAGGGTTTTGGCCATAGTCTACCACGCTGGCCATGTGCGGATTGGTAGACTATAATTTTGCTATGCCTATTTGCTGCTAAATGCAGGCAAATAAGGTTTTCCATTTTTCTTATTCTTAAAAAAAACATAATTTTGTCTGGTTCAACTACTACCTACTTGAAAAATATATAAATACCTACCTGGTATAACGATAAATAATTTGTTTTATTTTACCCGCATTTTCACAACAGCTTCAAATGATAAGTAGGTATAAACCACAAAATATTATTATTATATAGAAAAATCCAAAACATCGATAAACTGTCGATACGGTGCACATCCCTACTTTTTGGCCCATCCCTACTTGACAGATCAAGGTCACTGGCCAAAGAAAGTGTTTTATAAGTTGGTAGCACTGCTTTTTTAAGCAATTGGCTAAAAGGGTTAAGAATAATGATACAAAACATAAATGTTCTAAGTTCCGCCTCTTAAAACGTAGTGATTATATTCTCTTTGGTCAATAGGTCAAAGACTACAATACCTACCTACATTGTTGTGTTTTTGTGAAAATTGAGAGTTTTGTTTGGAAATGCATTGTGACTAACTAGATAATACATATTGTACAAATTAATTCCATTTAGATAGGTACAAGCACAGAGTAATATGGTACATGAGCAGTGAGCACAATACAAGAATAGGTACATACGTTACAGTACCTAATTATTTTCAGGGTAAAATAATTATCAGTCAATCGGCATAGACCCACCTATAAATACTCCAATCAGTTGATTTTTATCTCTAGGTAATTGTTTCATAAATCTAATTATCTAATAGGTATTGTTTGTTCCGACTTCTACTAAATTTGATCTATATCTATCTTTATACCTACAAAAAAAGTGTGAAAAAGGTATAGTATAGATTTCGACTGCAAAGGGTAAAATGCGAACTTATGTCCCTACCTAGATATTATAACTTTTTTGAGAGAAATTGGTAGAAATCTATCTCTGGACTGAATGCCAAAATTGATCAATTGGATGGGAATTTCAAACTACTGGACGGATTGGGCTGGAATTTGGTATGCAGATAGCTATTATGGTGTTGGCATCTGCTAAGAAATGATTTTTGAAAATTCAACCCCTGGGAGGATGAAACAGGGGTTTGAAAGTGTAGTCCGTGCAAACGAATTCGCAAGCATAAGCTATTTTATAATATTAATATGGACAGTGATATTTATATACTTTATGTTTCAGATGTCTTGTCAAGTAAAAGTGACACAGGGCACACTCGAGGGTAAAATCTGTACAGCATATGATGGAACCAAATATTATAGCTTCGAAGGCATACCATATGCAAAACCACCAGTTGGACAATTTAGATTTAAGGTACCTATAATCCAATTTAATATTTCTACTACTGGAAAGTAAGTCTAAAGTCTGAATTTGAAGACTCTGAAGTCAGATTCTCACTCACAAGTCAGAATCGGAACTTTTCACTAACAAATGTTCAGATGTTTTGTTTTTTCTTATCAAGTATTGTTCCTTTGCTAACTTCACTAATGTTTAAGGCCACCACATTGGGAGGTGGCCTTAATTCATGGCTTTACATTCATCCCAGGTATGCATCCAACTTTTCTGAGTTATATGTGGTAAATATCACTTGCTTTAATGGTGAAGGAAAACATTGTGAGGAAACCTGCAAGCCTGAAGGTTCTCTATGAATTTCTCAATGGTCTGTGAAGTCAGCCAATCCGCACCTTGCTAGTGTGGTGGACTATGACATAAAACCCTTCTCATTAGTGGGCTGGAAATGGGTTGAACATGATGATGGTTCACTTTGAAAAAGTTATTTACAGTACCACCAACTTATCTGTTCCGGTGACAGTTGTGCTAGTATAGAATCTGGTATTGCTATTTATCATAAGAAAAATAAAATTAAAATTCTTTCAACATAGCAAAAATTCAATAAAGCTTTATTATATTACAATACTACATGATCTCCGCGACTTCATATGCCTGGATTTTGAATGACGGCTGATGCGGCTCTAGTTCCAATTTTGGCCACTGAACAGATAAGTTGATGGCACTGTAATTCATTTTTTTAAGACCTCTGGTGGTCATACCTTAATGTATTATGACCCACAACAGACAGAAACGTTTAAGTGCGGAAACCAGCCCAGAGTGATGAAGAACCTTAATGTATTATAAGCATTTGTTTGGCCATTGTAGGGTAAATTGTTTCACAATTTTCAGCCCTGACAATTTACTTTTTGGCACAACAAAACTAGCATCACTGTATGTATATCAAAATACGTTAATATATTCCAGGCCCCCCTAGAACCAGATGGCTGGCGAGGTATCCGTGATGCCAGCAAACCTGGTAACAAATGTGCACAACTCAATCCTTTAGGAAAAGGAACTGTAGAGGGCTCAGAAGATTGTCTATACCTCAACATTTACACCCCAAGTTTGCCAGCTGAAAAAATAGAAAAACTACCAGTAATATTTTTCATTCATGGTGGTAGATTGGTAGTAGGATATGGCGATTACTACCGTCCTGATTACTTTCTAAAACACAATGTTATACTTGTAACAATAAATTATAGACTGAATATACTTGGCTTTTTGTGCCTTGACACACCTGAGGTACCAGGAAATGCAGGTTTAAAAGACTCTGTGATGGCATTAAAATGGGTTAAGAATAACATTAAAAACTTTAATGGTAATAATTCTAATATCACAGTTTTTGGTGAAAGTGCAGGAGGTGCAATCGCTACATCTATTATGACGTCAAAAATGGGGGATGCTTTGTGTGACAAAATAATTTGCCAGTCAGGAAATTCTTTATCTGACTTGTACATAGTAGATGAGGACCCTATAGATAGAGCAAGTAAAATTGCAAGTTATTTAGGACATGAAACTAGAGATAAAAGAAAATTGTATGAAGTATTTCTCAGTACATCCATAGAGGATTTAGTGTATGCCTATACATCAGCAGAATTGAATCGACCACCATCAGTTGTACACGCGTTTTTATTACCAGTTGTAGAGAAAAGGTTCGAAAATATGGTGCCGTTTTTCGACGAACATCCCAGTGTTGCCATTCGTGGGAATCGATTTCAAAAACTTCCAATATTAGTTACCGTACATTCAGACGAAGGAGTTCCATTTATACGTAAAGATGGTGATGGAAATATATATTTTGAACAGGACTTTCAATATTTCATCCCAAGTTTTTTATCTATCCAACACAATACGCCAAGAGCATTAAAAATCGCGAAAAACATACGCGACTACTACTTTAATGGTAGAAATGTCGATGGCAACACTAAAATGGAATATTGCAACCTGTTCAGTGACCATTTCTTTGCACGGGACATTTTATTATTTGTAGAGTTGATGTCAAAATATGAAAATGTCTTCTTATGTCGTTTTGGGTACAGTGGCAATATGAATACTAGGACAATGAAAGAAATGAGTCTAAAAGGGGCTACTCACGGTGACTTAATGCAGTACTTATTCTACAGAAAAAATAAAGCAAGAATTGCTTCAGAAAAGGATTTATCAGTTGTAGAGACTTTGGTAGAAGCTTGGTGCAATTTTGCAAAAAATGGGTAAGTTAGAAAATATAATTTCGTAGACTGTTTCTATATACGAGTACATTTATCAGTAATGAGAACAGTGGCACCGATTCTCTTGTCTTTCTCTATACTAAATTTAGACTATCTGCATCTTTTTCTTTTTAATATTCCTAAAAAGGGACAGAACATGAATTTTACATTTAGAAACTAAATTTTAGTGCACGCTACTATGAACAATAGGCTCGCGACTGGCAGCTAAAGTCACGAGGTTTGACAGCTCTAAATTAAATTTAAAACTGTCAAACTGTATCTGTCCTTTTCTAAATGCATTAGTAAGAAGAGGATGCTAATACTCTAAAATTAAGGTTTTTTTTTCATTATAGGTATACGCTTGACCACAATCACACCTGATGGGAAGTGATGATGTGGCCTAAGATTGGACGCGTTTACCTAGAAGATGCCTACTCACTATTGTTTTAAAGATACCCGGGTTGTAATTGGGAGGAAACACATATCGCGGAAGAGTATTCCAAACCTTAGCCATACGTATGAGGAATGATGACGCAAAACGTTTCGTGCGTGTAGATGGGATGTCGACGACATAAGGATGGAAGCTCGCCCGACGTCTTGCGGTGCGGTTAGGTTTGCACAGAATCAGTACCATTATGCAGAGAGAATTAATTATGCTATTTTTGTTTCAGCAAACCATCTTGGAATGATGACCGTTTGCAATGGTCACCCTACACGAGAGATAACAAGTTGTGCCTTAATATAGAAGACTCGGGAATTAAAGTAGAACCCTATCCTAATTTTGAAAGAATAAAATTCTGGTTTGATTTGATTCATGAAAGAGCTAAACTATAATTGGAACTCTTTTTTCAACTGGTCTTACTTCTAGTCGAGTCTAGGTTTCCTTTTTTGAGGCCACGCGCAAAAGCGCAATAGAATAACAATTATTACAGTTCTTGCAATTCACGAAGGCTACTGAAATTTACTTGTGGTAACGTTGTTTACATGGTCATTGCGTAAGTGTGTGTACATGTCGGACCAATCAGTCGCAAGCAAGCGCTGTCAAACGCACACATTTGGTGTACCTTACGTATACAGATACGACTTAAACACAAGCATGAGTCGGCCTTCGTGAAATGCAAGAACTATATCAAATATAAATACAGTGCGACACGGCTTTCTTGGCACTTGAATGACATTGACAGGGGGGCGCTGTTGGAGAACAAAGACTTAGAATATTCAAACAAGAACAAAGGGGATACTTGACGGCAACGTTAGTTCCGATTTTCGCCACGCGCTAAGATAGCCTTGTCGCACTGTAATCGAATATAGGTAGATAGTGTGGCTAATTCCATTGTGCACAATCTCTAAACTAAACTAAAATGGAACGTCTAAATCTATTGCTATCCCTTTCATAATGTTGCTTGCGGAAAAGGATAGCACAAGATTTAGACCTGTTAATTTAGTTTAGTTTAGAGATTGTGTACAAGAGAATTGGCCCCAGTGTTGTCGTACGTTAAAATGAAAGGCTTTGTGGTAGGAAATCAATGCCATATTAATGTGATATAGCATAACCTATGTATACATCTAAGAAAACTGTTGGTGATGGACATTAATATTTGTATTCGCACTCGCAAATAACCGATAGACTAAGCAAAGTGTATATAATGTACCTACTTATTTTTCTATCATCTGTACTTAGGATTCAACCTGTGATTGATCATCGAGTTTTATTTTATGCATAATTTAATAACTTGTTAAGTATAAATAAATTTGGAGTTTTCTTCCTAATATTTTATGTAGTTTTTTTTAAATGTATTTGTGTAGACACAAAAAATAATTCATTAATTTGTTACTACTACTAAACCGATTTTGGTAAAACTATGAAGTAAATTAGTAACTTGGTAATAGACATGGCAAGGTTTTATAAAAATCTATAAGTACAGTGCGACAAGGTTCTCTTGGCACTTGAATGACATTGATAGGGGGGCGCTGTTGGAGAACAAAGGCTTAGATTCAAACAAGAACAAAGGGGACACTTGACGGCAACCGTTAGTTCCGATTTTCACCACGCGCCAAGATAGCCTTGTCGCACTGTACATGACATGACGACGAGGATAGGCACCATGTGCTGTGGGAGTGTCCCCTTTATGAGGACTCGCGAGTGACGATGTTGGATGGGATCGTACGCGGGGAAGCGGGGCCGGTCTTCTACACGGACCTCGTCTCATCGGCGGGGAACTACAACCGGCTACGGGAATTCGCGCACCATTGGCATAAGAGGCGAAGCGGCTCGGAGCGTGCAGGTGCCAGGCCGGCACCACGGAGGAGCAGCAGCAGAGATCACAGCTGTGTTAGTGACGTCTAGCCCCAAGGGGGGAGAGTGAGCATTAGGGACAAGGAAGAGACAAAAATAATTTGTAGGGAGTCAAGAAGGCACCCCGGGAAAATGTCAAGAGCAAGTACCGAACGGGCGCCCTCCCGCGATTCGTCCCATATAACCGAGAGGTTGGTGGGGCCATGGGAGGTGGAGGGTTGTACATGACATGAGAATTTAACTAAATAAAACAAACAAAAATATTTCATTGGATTTATTCATTTATTGTATATAAAAATACGCATCTCTATTATACGCAATCATGAAATGAAAATTATAACTAGAATCATTATTGGCACTGAATAATTAATTATCTACATTAATTTCACAATTTACATTTTCATAAATTATTCCTCTTTTCATATTTTTTTTACATAAATGCGTTTTAACGAATGCAGGAATGAATTTTAAAAAACGAAATGTTAATAATTCACAGTTGCAAGTCTAGTGATTGCTATTCATTTCGTATAGTTTTAACTGGTAATGTTAAAATATTACTAATATTGACTAATATGAAAATCATTCAACTCTTATTAAAATTACGTTTTTGTTAAATTCAACCAAACCACATTTTTAAAACGCACTAATAAAACATAATATATCAAATTAAGTACCAAATACGATAATAACATGAATATAATGCCAAATTTAATTTAGCTTAAGACTAATATTAATTATTATTAATATTAACTTCGTTTTCTTTAGAAAAAACTTAAATAATATACACCCATACTAATCCCACGGAATAATGCAACGGAAAAAAAAATTAGTTACATTAATTTAGATACATTTTTTCATTATTTTGTGACTTAGTAGACGCCACAACATAAACGATTTGCTGTGGGCGACTTCAATAATAATTTAAATCGAAAATTAATATAATCAACAATTATTGTAAACTTCGTTAATTACGTAAATTCTTTCAAATATCATAAGTACATAAATATTTATTCCAATATAATTGTTTTTAATTAATACGAATTCAATTAGAAACATTTAGAAAAAGATTACAAATTCACAATTCACGTACACGGTTTTAAAGTAGATATTCAAATATTTTTAGTAGTTTGTAAAGTTCTTATCAATTAGTGACTACTGTATATTTATATTTCCTTATCGAGTACAATAAAAAAATGTTACAGTTTAATAATAAAATTAAGCAAAACAAAAATCATTTAAACATTAAAAAGGCACTTGTCATCACACAAATAAAATCAATATACCTCAAAATGAATTCCTACCAAATTTTGCGAGGAACATATTTTTGTAGCTGGCAACTTTCAGACTTTCTACCATTCTAAACTATCAAATCCTGTTTTCGTTGGAATAAGTCATTTCGAGACGAATAAATGCATAAGTTACAAATTCAGGAATATTATATGGAATGTTCTGTAAATATAATACTGTAAATTTCTGTTTTACTAAAAAAAATCAGTCGCATATGTTTAGGAATGACATTTTTTAATACTATTGTAGCTCATAGGATATTATTAGGATATTATTAACGTTTAAGAAGCAAACTTTAATTTAAGACATTTAAACTTAACTTTTTTTCCATAAATCGTCATTTACTATTTTAGTTTAAGAAATCAATTTTTTATTTTGAATTTTTATCCGTCGTCAACTCATCAATATAAAAAAAAACAGTGGAACAGGGATGTTGCCAACACTAATTAAATCGGCGATTCTTTATCAATAATAATAATCAATCCAGGAGCTTGTATTAAATAATGAAATCTGATCATTTGACGTGATTTTTTAGTTCAATCGGTAATCTCGAAAACTAAATTATTTTTGACGTAAGCAACATCCCTATTTTTTATTGCAAGAAAACTCTTATGATTTTTACTTATATAAATTTTGATGAAAAATAAAAAAATATCTTTAACTTACTATTATGTACAGACAATACAATATTTTCTATTTTCAATAACACTCAAGAAAATATTGTAAACTATAAAAACACTAACGGATTTTAAACTGATATATAAATAAAAAATGCATGACAAGTTACATAAATAGGGTACGGTCACACTTGCGATTTTTTGCTTCAAAACTTTCCGAGCTTTTTGAGTAAATTAAACCGCGAATTGCGGGAACGACATACAAGTCTGCATTAATTGAGCAAATAGTAATGAGTATTCCCATCCTCTTTGGCAGAGAACATATTGTGATTTGTGACAGTTTGCATCTCTAAACTGAACTAAATTAGCCATTAAAATAGTGCTTCAATAGTGTAAATCTTTTTCACAATGTTCTGTGAGAAAAAGGATAGGATAACTCAAAGACGTGTCAATTTAGTTTAAAACTAGCCCATACATTCAAGGCAAGAAGTTAACCAGTATTGTTAAAATGTACGTATTTATTCTAGAAGCCTGCCCAGTTTTTAACACACTTTATCTGTAAAGTTCAACTCCACAGGTACCTACGAAGTGTATCTTTGTATGTATGGCACTAAAATGACGACACGTGGTAGTGATTAGTGTGACAGTTTTGTTGAGACAATGTTGTATCAATGGAACAAAACTAACATTGCCTCAACAAAATAAATTCAACTTTACGGTGCGACAAATCGCTCGTGTGACCAAAACTTAAACCCCGAAAATAAATTTACTTTTTCCCGCCCAAAGACTCGAAGAAATTAACGAATTTATTGACACCAATGTTCTTGGGCAAATCATCCTCTGGCGGATCGTTCGCCCTGATCACGTCTTTAGGGTTAGTGTTGCTATTTTGTACCATCTTAATTTCGTTTGACGGCCGCGGTTTCTTCTCGAAGTTACCGTTAAACTTGTGCTCTTCGCCGCCATTTTGATTATTCGAAAATTTCTCCTGCAACTTGACGATGTTGACTAACTTTTCTGGAAACTCATCGACAACACTGTGTCCTGTGATTATAACATCTGGTTTGATTGGGTTGTCCACGACGAACACAGTTTCATTCTTCAACTTATCCTGAACCTGATTATTGGGAACTTGAGCTATGTTATCGGGAATTTGAGCTATGTTATCGGGAATTTGAGCTAATTTATCCTGAATATGATCGAAATTCTGCTCAAGGTTTCCTTTCAAATCGTTGAACGATTCTTGGTAGTGTTGTCCAGTGCTATCTTGAACATCGACGAATACTTCCGTGTTGATTTTTTCCTCTCCCTTTTCGTTGACAACAGTTGTAACAGTGGTGGTGATAGTCTCTTCAACTATAAGTGGTGATGTCGCAACGATGATTGGTTCATTTTTGGGTGAAATCGGTTCATTTTTCGGTGAAATTGGTTCAATTTTAGGTGAAATCGGTTCACTTTTCGGGAAAATCGGTTCACTTTTCGGTGAAATCGGTGCACTTATTGGTGTAAAATCATCGTTAGTGATCTGGTGGTCCCAGATTTTGAAGTGTTTGCTGTACAGATTGTCCCAGAATTCCATTTTTTCTTTGTCGGGGTTCGTGTCCATTGAAAGTTCGTTGTTAATGTTCATGTAGTAGACTTTGTCCTTGGTTGCCGGTAACCAGGTTACGGTTAGGTAGTGGTTCTCGTCTGGTGTTGGGTTTCTGGAAATAAAAAAAACCCATTAGTTTTGTTTTACTTATGTACTTGAAAGGATTTTTAAAAATTCAACCCCTATGGGGATGAAATAGGGGTTTGAAATTTGTGTAGACCACACGGACGAAGTCGCGAGCATAAGCTAGTCTACATTAAAATATGTCGTTAAACCACGAAATAAGCTAATCATTAGGTCTAAACCTTAATAACGCTTTAAATAACCCAGATTGATTAATGAGTTATTGTTTATTTTTCCTCTTATCTGTTTGTCTGAGTACACATACACAATATGCGTTCAATTAAAAATAAATCAACACGTAACGAAAACAGGAAATCACTGTACACCTCGTCATTATTTGGTCGAATTAATTATATCAACTTATATGTGACAGTTATTTCGTGATTCAATAATACTTTAACCCTTTCAAAATTCAATCGAATTTATCAGTTCTGTTCTTCAAATATTTTAGATTGCCTGATGGTAGGTACCTACAGTACGCGGCCGAAAGTAATGTACATCGGCGTTTAGAATGATATTTCGGCTTTATAGATCGTTGTCTCTGTCACTCATACCTATGTGACGTTTTGGCTGTTTCAATGACGAGGACGACGCTCTACAAATCTGATGTCAATGTACGTTACTTTCAGCCGAGTACTGTACTTACCTCCTCCTAGAAAAAGAAATGAATCATAGAAATTGGTGGGTTTTGACGGAAATATGGGGTAGGTAAAGGTAGTGTTCATGGCGGCCATTTGAATTTTTATTATTTGTTGTTATAGCGGCAATAGAAATACACATTCTTTTATTATTTGTTGTTGTTGTTGTTGTTGTGAATACACATTCTATGAAAATTTCAACTCTACCTATTACGGTTCACGAGATACAAGTCTGCTTAGTAATACGGTCCCGATGGCACCGTTCGGAGACGGAGCCCTTGAAATCTGATTTCTAGAAGTTATTTTAAAAGAACATAACCTCACCCAGTCTTAGCGAAGTTGGTCCACATCCGCAGCATCCTCTCCCTCGTCTTAACATCCTGAGGAGTCGGCTCCACGTCCTTCGTTGGCTCGTTCTTGAACAGGTACCCCAGTTCGTCGAAATGAGCCGCGTAATTCAAGGACACGCTCTTGAAAATATCCTTCGAAATATTCAATTCCCCTACATATCCAAACTTGTAGTAATACACTGGTTTATTGGTAACATTCAATAAGTATTGCACGTATCTATGCGTGCCAATGTTTATGAGGAAGTCAGAAAGTAACTTGTATTTATCGACTATGGTGTCTTCTTTGATGTATAAGTTTTTAATTTCTTCGGCTATGGCTAAGGTTTCTGGTGCATTCCTATCAATGTTTAATTCAGGCGGGATGAATTCTTGCAAGTCATCGCTTAATGGGTCATAGGTAAATTCGAGAGCGTTTGAACCAATCATAATAGGCACATCAGCCACACGACCTGAAGTTAAAACACTTATAAATGCTTCTGTTAAGAATGCCTCAACACCAGCGAATTCCTTTTCAACCACGGGTCCGAAGAAAGTTTTGCCGGTCACAAAAGCTTCAGTCGGATTCATCTTCTCTGCTGCCTCAACCATATCTCTTACTGGAGTAGTCGATAAATACTCCAATATTTCATGTAAATCCGTGGAGTCACATCCCAAATCTTTAGCTAAAACCCTGGCGTTTTCCAATGGATTATTTTGCATCCCCCAACTACACAATGCCGTACCAGATTGTATGATGGCTTTGCTTATCAAGTCTTTCGACATTGGACTGGCTGTTAGTAAAGAAACTGAGACTCCGCCGGCGCTTTCACCGAAAATTGTCAAATTCCGAGAGTTCCCTCCGAAGTTTTGGATGTTCTGTTTAACCCATCGGAGAGCTTGGACCATGTCTTTCATACCGGCATTTCCTGGGACTTCAGGGGTGTTGAGACTCAGGAAACCTAACGGTCCACATCTGTAGTTAATAGTGACTATGACTACGTCTTTCTCGACTAAATAGTCGCCCCCGAAATAGTAGGTACTGCTTGATCCCCAGCGGAAACCTCCTCCGTGGATGTAAACCATGACTGGAAGGAATTCTCCGTCGAGAGTTGGGGTGTAAACGTTCAGGAATAGGCAGTTCTCGTCGCCCAGGTATTGGTTATTGGACAAGTAATCGAGTTGTGCGGAGCTGTTGCCCTCTGTTGTGGCATCGCGTATGCCCTCCCATGGCTCTGGTGGTTGAGGAGCCTGGAATAGAAAAATGCTTGTGTTATATTGAGCTTTGCGTTTTTCTGTTTAATAATACATCCAATAGAAGAGAAGAAAGAAAGAAAGAAAATGCATTTATTTGTTGTTGGTGTCACAGATAAAAACAAAGTACAAATGTAACATTTTCATCTGTGACACCACCCCAAATGGGTGTACAGCTCAGCATTATGTCTTGCATCATATGCGTTAACACATTTAATAGGACTTTTGTTAATTTTGTTTTATCTACAGTTGAGACTTTTGATCCTTAAGATTTTGACACATTTAATATCTAATAATAAAAAGTCTCATTTCCCCTCTTATTTCACACTTTGATAGGTTTAAATGTATTCCTATCCTTTTCACAATGTTCCCCGTGGAAAAAGCCGGCACTAGTTTTATACTTGTCAAATTTAGTTAGTAGTTTGTGTACAACCGCATCAGTGCAAGTGTGTCAATATGACCAATAAATCATAATGATTGCGCGTGCGTGAACCGTACGGTCCCGGTTTAAGAATGTGATCGCTCCGTATCTTCCAGTGGATGTCGTAAAAGGCAACTAAGGGATAAGCCGAATGGTGGCGGTTCTGATGTATTCACCAAACAAAGGCACAACAAGGCACCAAGGAGGGTTGGCGTCAGGCAGGCGGCCGCGGCCGGCTGTAAAATATCATGCCAAATCACCTACAACATGTGTGGAAGGAGATGTTGTGCCGACGTGTTGTGGGACAAAGGACAAGATGAAAAATCATATTGACTGTACCAGAATTGAAGAATACTTGGAGAGTTCAAGTATTAAAATAAAGTCACGTCCAAATTCTACATAGATACAGTTTATCTTTGAAATTATTCATCAAATAGTGTAGAGATGGAACAGTTAAAAAAACAACTGTACCATGAGTGTGTGAAACGCAAGATAGCGGTTAATCTGAACCGACTGATAATATCAGGTGATAAGAGATAGTAGCATCTCAATGTACACGGGGTTATTCTTGCTGTTATATAATTTCTTTATTGTGCAAGCAGGTTATTATTACCCACAGGGTTTTATTCCAATGGTAAATTATGACTTGTGACATTTTCGAGGTCGCTTCGTCAACGGTTGCACCCGTTAAAAATATTCACCGAAATAGTTTTTTATTTATTTATTAATAGACAAGTGCTTGGTTGCAATCAACCCTGCTGACAACTGATGATGCAGCCTAAGATGGCGCGCACTTTGCTTAGAAGATGCCTTCATTCTTGACTTGAAGGTACCCATATTAAAATTGGAGGGGAAAACTGATGCCGGAAGGGTGTTTTAAATTGCATTGCATTCTACTCCAAATCTCAAGAACCAGACAGGATAGCTTCGCGAAGAAACTGCCTTGGAAGTTGTAGAACGCCTTGCCGCTGGGCGAATGGGCGAGCTTGCCCTCTTCCACCGCCGCGATCGAAGAGTCCATAAGAAGAAGTGTACTTACTCTAAACCTCAAGGAGCCGATAGGTGGTTTCGCGTAGGGAATGCCCTGAAAGCTGTAGAAGGCCTTCCCGCTGGGCGAGTGGACTAGCTTGCCTTGGAGCTGGCCCTCTTCCACCGTCGCGATCGGGGAGTCCACCATTCTGCCGCCGCTGCAAAACATGAGTACTTATAAATTTTATTACTACTATTAATGGCTAATAAGTAATACTAGAGCGAAATATGGGTATATATGGCTGACTAGTTCAACCCGCCCGGTGTCCTTTCTCATGTACAAGTAAGGGATGATTTATGCCAAATCGTACGCGAGGCGCGGACGAGGCACGGATTCAAAACATCACGAACATTTTATATGAAGCAGTTCATGCTTCACCGTGCCGTGTCCGTGATGCGTCCATGTCTCGGATGTAATATGAACGTGAGGCACGTACGGGGCTCGGAAAACTCGTACACGGCTCCTGCCCGGCACGGTCAAGCATAAATCATCCTTAAGTGTGAATATTCAAAACTGAACTGTGTTAAACATTTGTTCACATAGTCGCGGTTATTATACACAAGGTTGCATGGAAACGTTCGGCCATGCATTCAGCCAGGAGAGTGCACCTGTATTTGCACACACACTTGACAATGTCAACGTAGGCTATCATGACTGACCTAGGCTGTTTGACCTAGGTACCAAGTCAGAATCACCACCTTGTTTTTCGCTTTGTGCTGGCGCTTTTTTTGCTTGAAGCGTGTTGGGCTTATGCTCAGGTGGAAGAAGCGCCGGAATAACTCTTAGTATTAAGATGTGATGTGTGGCGCAGTTTGGTAAGTAAACGTCTTTTCTTTCTTTCTCTCTTTCCTTGTTTTGGAATAAGTATTACCCAAGAACCTTGGAGTAGAACCGGCAAAGGAAAACCATGTATTGTACGCCTGGAAGGAAATCCGGGCAAATTTTTAATCCTAACCGAACTACGAGTATGTCGGGAGTGAAAGATCTTTTTCGGATTGACTATGCTGCGTAGGCGCTACTGGCCGCTACAGCGTCACCGGGGAGGGTGGCGAGCGCGAAGTTCGGTATCTCATCATATGTAGTACGCGACAGGTCGCCATAGCAATCGGGGTTGGGACGCCCCGCACACCCGCGCAAACCCGGTGCGGGATAGTGCGGGGCGTTCTCCCGCCTCATACCCCGATATGTCGCATACCATAGATAGATACTCATAGTTTTGTTGATTGCGAAAACCTATTTATTTATCAAGACCTACATTCATTCTCCTTGTTATTTCGATTGGAATTCCCAAAAACAATTCTAGTAAAACAGTAGGTTTAAAAAGTTTACCGGTAACCAAATACATCGGTGTGTAATGCCGAACCGTTCTGTCCGTTATTTAAGTGAGTAAACTCAGTAAGTATTTGTTCATTCAGCTCATTGTAAAAATATTCACGGCCAATGTCGCGTACATTAGATCTATTTGTGGCTGAGTTAACAACTTTATCTTATTTTTCACCAATTATATCTACTTCACGCTACTTTTACGTAATCACAAAAATATGTCTTTATTTCTTCGCCTAATTATAAAAAAACCGGCCAAGTGCGAGTCAGGCTCGCGCAATGAGGGTTCCGTACTACAGTCCTATTTTTTCGACATTTTGCACGATAATTCAAAAACTATGATGCAAAAAATAAATGAAAATCTGTTTTAGAATGCTCAAGTAAAGACCTTTCATATGATACCCCACTTGATAGTTATCTTAGTTTGAAAATTGAAAGTCCTAATTATTAGGTCATGACCACAATTTAATTTTTTTTGTGTGATGAACCACAAATTCACGGTTTTCAGATTTTTCCCCGAATGTCTGCTATAAGACCTACCTACCTGCCAAATTTCATGATTCTAGGTCACCGGGAAGTACCCTCTAGGTTTCTTGACAGACAGACAACAAAGTTATCCTGTAAGGGTTCCGTTTTTCCTTTTGAGGTACGGAACCCTAAAAATTATGTAGGATTACCATTAGGGTTGCCAAAATTGTTTCGGCTGATCAAACCTACCTAGCATATTTTTTCAGAATAATCAACAAAAATATAGTACACTAGCTGATGCCCGCGACTTCGTACGCGCGGATTTAGGTTTTTAAAAATCCCGTGGGTACTCTTTGATTTTACGGGATAAAAAGTAACCTATGTCCCTTTCCAGGTCTTAAAGTATACCCATGCAAAAAATCACGTCGATCCGTTACTCCGTTGCGACGTGATTGAAGGACAGACAAGGGGTAGTGATTTCGCGATATTTGTATAAATCATATGTTATTTTTAGTTTGCATCCTTCCGTACTTAAATGCATTTCAAAAGGGGAAAAATCCCTTATAGAATCACACAGTTGTCCGGTCTGTCTGTCTGTCTGTTAAGATCAAGTTAGGTACATAAAGGTATATGATTTTTTTTAATATCTTTATTTTTAAAGGTATATGATTAAGTAAAGTATATCACGTAAAAAAATATTATTGCGTTTCGCTGCGACAAAGTACTACGTGTATTATTTTATTCTGTGGTTTGAGTTTGCTTTATTGACGGTCAAAGTATAACCGTAACATTAATGTTACTTTAACCGCCTGTCATGCATCTGAACCTTAGCTATGTTAATAATGGTACATTAACAGTGGCGTGCAGCTCATAGAGGCATAAACGCACTGCTTACCCTCGTTGTAGTAAATCAATGCTTATTTTTCATTAAAACCTGCCGGAAAATAAGTTCATACATAAATGCATACCCTGGCTTGAAATCCTGTGCACGCCACTGGGTACATACTCGTATGACGGCACCGAAGGAGATAATGGAACAGGTAATTAGAATTTAGAACGCATATTTTACGTTTTTATCATTTGTTAGGCTATTAGTCGTAAATTATTGTCATATATACAAATTACAATACATTACACGTCTAATGTGTTTTAACTGGTAATCGTAAAAAGATAACATCTATCGAATATTTTAGATAACCTATTCGTAAATAGATTGATTAGTAGTAGGCTTTAAGTTAGTAGGGTTTAAACTTCTCCTTGTCCATGGCTAGGCGGAATAGTTCTCCGACTGTTTTTATGCCAGTCCACTCCCTGATGTCACGTAGCCATGACTTCTTCCTTCTTCCCACCCCTCTTTTCCCATGAAACTGTTTCTCATGAAACACATTTTAATTGTTTTAATGATGTAACCACAAATTCACGGTTTTCGGATTTTTTCTTTTACTTGTGCTGTACGACCCACCTATCTGCCAAAATTCATGATTCTAGGTCAGTGGGAAGTACCCTATAGGTTTTCTTGACAGACGACAGACAACGAAGTGATCCTATAAGTGTTCCTTTTTTAACCGACTTAAAATTCTCAATTCATCGGAATCTTTTTTTTTTTATGTATGTAACCGGATTACTCGAAGACGCCTGGACCGATTTTGAAAATTCTTTTTTTGTTCGAAAGGGTATACTTCAAAGTTGGTCCCATTTAAATTTGGTGAAGATCTGATGAACATCTTCGAAGATAGATACTGGAACTCCTCAACGGATAAGAGTAAATTGCTCGCGATCAGTGTAATAGCTTAGTAAACAGTAGATTTTTAACCAGTCATAGCATAATTCCATGGGGCCACTAAAAATTGTGAAATAATTTTTTTTACAAAAAAAATAAAAACCGACTTCGATACACAAACACTAAAAATTGAAAAATAATTTAATTTATTACCGAATATATTATGTATACAAGAGTTAATATAGTTCCATAATAATATTTTTTGGGGTCGGTGCCAATGAGGTGCCATTGTGGAGTCTCATAAAAATATTATGAAGTCTAGACGATTCGCGCAGCTAAAGCGCTAAATAAATTAAATTATTTTTCAATTTTTAGTGTTTTTCCTTTTGAGGTACGGAACCCTATAAAGGGATGGGGTAGATGGGATACCCCAGAGGCGGATTAATTGTCGAGAGCGCCTTAGGCAAGCACCTCATAGGCGCCCCTCTAGCAGCCATATTTAAGAAATTACTAACTTCGAAAGAACGATGTATCGTATACATATATAGTCCGCGACAGGTTGAGATAGCAATCGGGGTATGAGGCGCCCCGCACACCCACACATCACCCACGCTCACCCGCACCGGGTTAGCGCAGGGGCTGTGCGGGTGTAGGAGGCGTTTCCTCCTCGATTGCCATCTCGACCTGTCGCGTAATGTAATTACAAAGCTGGTAATTGGCGAAGTGAACGAGTGAAGACTTGACATTTTGCTATATTAAAGAAGAGGCGGTCACTCCAATATTTTGCATAGAAACGAAGATATCTGAAGCGCGGGCTCACTAATACAACTCTACATGATCGCGCGCGCCCCTTCGTAATCTCGCGCCCCCAGCCACGTGCCTAGTTTACCTTAGGAATAATCCGCCTCCGGGTTCCCCATGTTTTCCACAAAAAAATTGCTAAGTGACTCACCGTGATGTGTATCGGGAAGAATAACACTGCACACGACAAGCACACAATCGACACTGAGCCGAATCACGAGCCGATATTGATAAGATTACGTCGTGGCGCAACATCCATTTATCATTCACTTTATTTTAGACAAGTTTTAGTTTTGGTCACGATTGCTTTTTAGGGTTCCGTATCCAAAAGCTGTGATAGCCTAGTGGTTAGGACGTCCGCCTTATAATCGGAGGTCGGGGGTTCGATCCCGGGCACACACCTCTAAGTTTTCGGAGTTATATGCGTTTTAAGTAATTAAATATCACTTGCTTTAACGGTGAAGGAATACATGGAAAGGAAATGAACAAGGAAACCTGCCTGAGAGTTCTACATAATGTTCTCAAAGGTGTGTTACCAATCCGCACATGGCCAGCGTGGTAGACTATGGCCAAACTCTTCTCACTCTGAGAGACCCGTGCTCTGTAGTGAGCCGGCGATGGGTTGATCACGACGATGATGATCCAAAAGGTAAAACGGGACCTTATTACTAAGACTCCGCTGTCTGTCCGTCGCGTCGGTCATCTCATGAACCGTGATAGTTAGAAGATCAGTTTCGGAGTTTAGTGTGATTTTTGGCTTGTGCCAAACATCACACTAAATGCCTAACAAAACAAAAAATGCCTAGGATCGAACCCCCGACCTCACAAATTAGATCACGCCTCTATTGGCTATTGCAAATAAGGATACTATAATTACAACCAATAACAATTTTATTGGGATTGTACCAATTGGAAACCAACTTTCTGGCTAACAGTACAGTTCAAACACAAATTATTTATTCAGAATTGGTAAAATTTTACGCTTCCTGATTGTCATATATTTTTATTTGTAAGATGATATAGTGGTGATAATTAATACGTACTTAAAACTAAAGTTACGAGGGTTCCAAACGCGCCCAGGTCTGAGAAGGTTCGTAAGAAACTGCATAATAGGTATCGCTGATGCTTCCGTCCGTCATAAACCATCACACACGATCAATTCGATGTGGTCAGTGCCAACCAAGCTGCTTCTATTAAAAACAATCAATTTTCTAAGTTACGTAAAAATCTTTCTCACCAAGTCACAATTTGGTAATGCTCCAAAATATTTCTAGACTCAGAATCAAGTCTACACCTTTTCGGCGTATTCTTTATTTCACTGCAATCCTCACCATCGATTTTAAGACTGTACACTTTAATGTTCCTCGTCAAATCCTCATTCAAAGTGTCCATGAAAGTGGCCCAAACATTCGCCTCATTCTGATGGTCCCTAACGAAACTGGCGATTTTCTTGTTCACAGGTCTTTTACCGAGCGCTAGAAGTCGGGATTCCCTCGCTAAGAGATACCGTAAAGTAGTACGTTTCACTATAATCAAGTCTTCCAAAGTACGGGCCATATAAAAGAAAACTACCAAAAAGTTGAAATTAAACTACCAAAAAATTGTAACACTGAACGTCACAGACAAAAACCCAGAACAACAAAATAAGTTATTATCACAACGCATTAACTGTTCAAAAATGGATAAATACGTTTTTTTTTCACAGCATATCGCAAAGCAAAACACCGTACCTAGTGCCAAGGTTCGTGGTACACAAGCATGGAATATTCAGCGTCAGTAATTAGTATCATCATCACAAACGTGACATGATGGATGGATGGTGTGGATTGTGCTAATAATGTTGTTGTTAGCATAAAATTATGTCATGTGGAAAATAAATGTCGGCCTTATCGTTCATGGCATAGAGTTCAATACAAAAAAACAAGATCGGGGTATCTTCACATGAGATGATTTAGGATTCTCGTGGATTTCTTTCAATAAATTAATCTACTTGGGGTAAACAACCGACCTTGTTGTGTGCCATAGACTAAGAGTATTTTGTGCCTGGTACAAAACACCCTAGTCTATAGCATGCAAAAAGGTCGGCCTGACCAATGAAAAATGGGTTCGTCTTTTGAAAGCTTAAATAAGCTTTAAAATGTAAATCTTCTGTACTCTCCATCCCGTGGGAATTTAGTAAAATCCGGTCTTACTCCTTGTCTACAATATGAAAGAAGTCTTTAGGCAAAATTTTTCAAAAACCCTGAAATAGGTACCTACGTATTTTTTATTTTGTAACCGAAAACCCATATATCACTTTTCATGGAAATAACTTGAAAAATGTCGGAATTTTCATACAAACTTTCATCCCCTATTTGCAGTACAATTTTCAAAAATCGTGAAATATGTATTTCTTATTCTTAACCGAAAGCCAATAAATATGACCATTTGGACGGCGTATATTTTTTGTAAATATAAATTTTTTAGTGATAAGTTTTTCTGTATGTATATACTACATATAGTTTTTTTTTGTTGTTTTAATGTATGTTTATAAAAAACCATAATCAATTATGGAATGCAATTTCTATCTCCTGAACTAAGTTTTAGGCAGAAGATTATAAAATCCTATTTTTACCGAAAGCCTGAATACCAATTTTCATCGATGTAACTTTAAAAATGATACAAACTTTCATTCCCTTTTTACCCCCCTTTGGGGTAGAATTTCGAAAAATCCTTTCTTAGTGGATACCCACTCTTTACAAAAAACATACCCTCCCAAATTTCACGTCTCTAGCACGAGCGGTTTTAGGCTGTGCGTTGATATATTAAGTCAGTCGATCAGTCAGTCAGGACTTTGAATTTATATGGATTGGTTTTTGTTTAACTTACTATGTACAGGGCAAATAAAATTATTTGTACAGATAAACTATCCTTTGTTACGTGTTAATGTTTATGTCCAACACACGTACTGATATCTAGGTTAACCTTAGTTACAGTGAAATGTAATTTGCTGTACGACATGATAGGGCTGCTAGACTTCTTCGCAAGACAGAGCTATTTGTTCTATTATACCGACTGTGGCAGGGTATAAGCAGTGGCATGCACACGGCTCAAAGCAATCAACATGCTCAACCGATAGACGTCCACAGCTGGACATAGGTCCCTTGTACGGACTTCCACATACCACGGTCTTGCGCTGCCTGAATGCAGCGACTTCCTGCAACTCCTTTGATGTTGAAGAAGGAAAACAAACATCAAAGTGTGGCAACCCTAGCGCACAGTACATAGTGCACGGAGTTCAAGGGACGAGAGTGCATCGTGCCAACGTGTTTACCCTTGGGACTTGAACTAATTCTTTTAGGATCTACTTGCTTAATACTTAACTATACTTGATTGTTATGAGATCAGAAGTTAGAAGGAAAACAAGGATCAAAGTGTGGCAACCCTAGCGCACAGTACATAGTGCACGGAGTTCACTGTGCCATCGTGTTTACCCTTGAGACTTGAGCCATCGTGTTTACCCTTGGGACTTGAACTTCTTCGTGGAGGTATTATCTACTTGCTTAATACTTAACTATACTTGATTCTTATGAGATCAGAAGTTAGAAGGAAAACAAGGATCAAAGTGTGGCAACCCTAGCGCACAGTACATAGTGCACGGAGTTCAAGGGACGAGAGTGCATTGTGCCAACGTGTTTACCCTTGGGACTTGAACTGATTCTTGGAGGATCTACTTGCTTAATACTTAAATATACTTGATTCTTATGAGATCAGAAGTTGAAAGGAAAACAAACATCAAAGTGTGGCAACCCTAGCGCACAGCACATAGTGCACGGAGTTCAAGGGACGAGAGTGCATTGTGCCATCGTGTTTACCCTTGGGACTTGAACTGATTCTTGGAGTTATTATCTATGTGCTTAATACTTAACTATACTTCAACTAGCCAACTTACCTATTGACTTATACAATAGGCGCGACATGACACCTAGCGCTAACTTCACCCACAAGTAATGTTTTATCTGCAGGGGGCTCTTTTGACATTTATTTTTAATCCATTGAAGGCTTCGAGATGTCTTCTTGTCCAAAATTCCTCAGTCCTTGAAGACCAAAGTCTTCGAACAGTGCGTGTTGCCAGTGATGACATTATGGATCCGAGACATGGTCGATAACTATGGGCCTCATAAGAAAGCTCAGAGTCACTCAGCGGGCGATGGAGAGAGCTATGCTTGGAGTTTCTCTACGTGATCAAATCAGAAATTAGGAAATCCGTAGGAGAACTAGAGTAACCGACATAGCTCAACGGGTTGCAAGCTGAAGTGGCAATGGGCAGGGCACATAGTTCGTACAACCGATAGACGTTGGGGTCCCAAGGTGCTGGAATGGCGACCTTGCACCGGAAGACGCAGTGTTGGAAGACCCCCCACCTAGACCTATGTCCAGCAGTGGACGTCTATTGGTTGATGATGATGATGATGAAGGCTTTGTATGAAAATTTATCTTTATATCGCTCAGTAAAATGAGTTTGATGACTTTCATTTAGCGATGACCATTGAGTTAGCGAATCACTCCGAATGATGGTTAAAGTGAAGTAAGGATAAATGCGTAAGGGACACGATTTTCCCGCCGTTTTAGACCTTCTGGAGTAAGGTATTTTACTCATTATCATGAATTTATTGTCAGTTTGCGGCAACAAGCCGCATATAGCGCGCCTCTTATGCACTTCAGCGAGAAAACTATAGTAAAGTATCGCGATAGAAAATCAGCTAAGGCCGGTCCGCGTTACAGCGGCGCTTCGCAGCGCGACACAGAGCGTCAAAATATTATTTCAATCATTTCGTATGGTGCATGTCGCACTAGAGCGACACACGTTGCGTTGCGACGTCGGAGCGGCACCGCTCAGTTGTTTTATTAACAGACTGTCCAACGCTGCTGCCACACGAGTAGATATTAAAGACCAGAGGGCCTAACATGCGCCCCGCGAGAAAATTTTGTCTACGCATTATCTCGTGTTTCTTTATACAAATAAGACGAGTAAATGCGTAGACAAAATTTTCTCGTGATGCGCATGTTAGCCTAACAGAGCGGAAGCTTCACACTAGCTCACGCACACCACGACGTGCCACGGGCGCTCCGTGCGCCCAGTTTGGCGGCAAACGGAGCGTCCGTGACACGTCGTGGTGTGAGTGAGCTGCGCTAGAGTGAGTGAACCTACAGCCAGCCGCTAGTATGAAGCTTCCCCTCTGGTCTATATATCTACTCGTGTGCTGCTGCGGAGCCACTGCGACATAACGTTGCGGCGCCGCAACGCATCGTGTGCCCGCAGTCTAATGCGCTCCGGCCAAAGCTTTAGTTTACAGCATTTTAGTGTCTCGTTTACTTACCGGAGGTCATCTAGAAACTCGTTGACCGCCGTTATCATCTTGATTTGTTTTTCTTTCTGCAAACAAAAAATATTGTTTGAACTCTTGATTCTTATTTCTTAGTATAATAATTAATAAACTAAGCTGACTCATACCTCCATGATCCTATATTAAATGACATACGTACCTACCTAATTGTTGTAAATTACAAAGTAGTGGTTCATCACTACCCCTATTATAAATGCGAAAGTGTGTTTGTTTGTTAGTTTGTCCTTCAATCACGTCACAACGGAACAACGGATCCACGTGATTTTTTTCCATAGGTATAGTTTAAGACCTGGAGAGTGACAAAGGCTACTTTATAACCCGGAAAATCAAAGAGTTCCTACGGGATTTTTAAAAACCTAAACCCTCGCGTACGAAATCTCGGGCATCAGCTAGTCATTATATATATTTATGGGAATGGTGATAAAGAATAATTTATCAATGCCCAACGCTCGTCTTTAAATGACATCCCTACATCATCATCAACCCATCGCCGGCTCACTACAGAGCACGGGTCTCCTCTCAGTATCAGAAAGTTTTGGCCATAGTCCACCACGCTGGCCAAGTGCGGATTGGCAGACTTCACATACCTTTGAGAACATTATGGAGAACTCTCAGGCATGCAGGTTTCCTCACGATGTTTTCCTTCACCGTTAAAGCGAGTGATATTTAATTTCTTAAAACGCACATAACTACGAAAAGTTAGAAGTGCGTGCCCGGGATCGAACCCCCGACCGCCGGAACAGGAGGCGGACATCGTAACGACTAGGCTATCACCGCCATAGGCATAGGCATAGATGGTACTAATTCCCGATCTCATTTAGTTTGTACTAGCTTATGCTCGCGACTTCGTCCGCGTGGACTTCACAAATTTCAAACCCCTATTTCACCCCCTTAGGGGTTGAATTTTCAAAAATCCTTTCTTAGCGGATGCCTACGTCATAATAGCTATCTGCATGCCAAATTTCAGCCCGATCCGTCTAGTAGTTTGAGCTGTGCGTTGATAGACCAGTCATTCAGTCATTCAGTCATTCAGTCAGTCAGTCAGTCAGTCAGTCACCCTTTCCTTTTATATATTTAGATTAGTTAACTACCCACACTTAAAATCGAAAAACAAAACCTAGTTTATTCGTCACTTTCTAAACTACTAAAAGAGTTAAGATAGACGGGTAATTTCGACGGCTGCATGCCTGCGCCCTGACGTCACCCAGATAAAGTAAACGCTACGGGTCTATCTACACTTAACCGCCGAAATTCGTAAAGTACCAAAAAAGAGCCGGCCAAGATATCGTTAAGGGTGAAGTCACACGATGCGTTTGCATTGGCAGCGTAGCGCCTGAGCGATGCCGCTGCGTGATCCTACATAGAAATCGATGTACCCTGCCACACGATACGTTACGACGTCGTACGGCGCCGAACCGCACGCGCAACGGACTTGGGAACAGAGAGACGAGGCGGGGAGGGGTGGTGCGTTGCAACGCCATACTTTTTGCCGGAATGGCAATGCAGTGCCCGTGTGGCACCCAATAATCTAATTCACACAGCGGTGTTGCGCCGCAACACACCGGAAACGCATCGTGTGACATCAGTCTAATTGAAAAAGAGTTGCTTGCACTAAAATATAATTGACATTCTGTTCTTTTCGCGCGACAGAAAAAATTGACTGACGAACCAATACACAGCAGCAACATTTAAGCATTCGCGCTGAGAATTGGTTCCTGTGCATTGGTGTTGTGTGGTGATCCTTCGCAGTGTGGGATTTATTTACGTTGTGGTTAAAGTTCATGGTCATATTTACAAGTGGCTTTACCTAAACTTCAAAGCTTTAAATACATATAAAATTGTGAAACCGGCAGGATTCGAACTTGCGCTACTCTGGGCGCGATACCCAGGGTGTATCTGATAAGAATAGTATCTGCCATTTATGATTATATGCTGATGAAAGAACCTTGCCTGCAAGAAAATTTTGCTCGTGGCTGTTCGCACTTGAATAATATCCAAACACAGACTGTATAAAGCGGATATGTGTGGAAGGCCCTCGTTATAGCGACACGTTCAGGCGCCACTGTCTTACATGTGGTGGGTATGACGTAATCATACTGCAGTATTTGTTCAATTTACGATAATATGTTACAAGTTTTTTTAAGCCCGTTAAGCCGTCTGCGATCGGTCGCGGTTATTACCACTAATATATTCTGACTAGCTTATGCTCGCGACTTCGTCCGCGTGGACTACACAAATATCAAACCCCTATTTCACCCCCTTAGGGGTTGAGTTTTCAAAAATCCTCTCTTAGCGGATGCCTACCTTATAATAAATATCTGCATGCCAAACAGCCCTATCGATTCAGTAGGTTGAGCTGTGCGTTGATAGATCAGTCAGTCAGTCAGTAAGTCAGTCACCTTTTCCTTCATATATTTAGATAACTAAAAATTAAAATTCATTTTTAAATGTAAAAGCCCTAAAATACAACTAAATATCTCGGTAGACTTGCCGAAAGTTCGAAAACATCAGTCAAATTACAAAAACGAATAAAAATCGTTCAAGTGCGAGCCGGACTCGCACACGATGAGTTCCGTACCATTGTACTTTTCATTTTTTGAATTTGCATGGCGGACATTTAGAATTTTTTATTAATTGTTATAGCGGCAAAAGAAATATCTAGTCACTCTGAAAATTTCAACAGTTCGAAAAATATGCTATTTCTAAGGTAGGTATGCAGTGTCAATTTGGCTGTATGGAGTGTACACTGCACGCTATACTAATTGCGAGTCGCGACATCATGTGATATTAAAACTGGCATATAATGAGATCAATAAAGATCAGAAATGCGGCGAAACTGGCACTTTCACTGATTACATGAGAAACTGAGAATGCAGTACATTGTTCCAGTAAAAGTGAACCTCGCCAAGAGAAATGCGGTTCCGACTTCTAAAGGCGTCGGAGATTCCTAATTGTTGAAACTTACGAGTTACAACTTATCTAGGGTTGCCAACCCGTAAATGCATTTTTAAGGTTCCGTACCTCAAAATGAAAAAAGGAACCCTCATAGGATCACTTTGTTATCTGTCCATCTGTCCGACGTGTCTGTCAAGAAAACCTATAGGGTACTTCCTGTTGACCTAGAATCATGAAATTTGGTAGATAGGTAGGTCTTATAGCACAAGTAAAGGAATAAATTTGAAAACCAAGAATTTGTGGTTACATCAGAGAAAAAATAATAATATTACGTGTTCATGAACAAATGTTAGTATTTTCAATTTTCAAAGTTAGATAACCATACGCGGGTATCATACGAAAGGGCTTTCTTTACCTATACATTCTAAAACAGATTTTTATTTATTTTTATGCATAATAGTTTTTAGTTTCTTAGGCTGTGATCTATAAAGCGTACTCCAAGGGTGAGATCTACAGAGCGCAGTCTGACTTAGCTTAGACATAGACACAGTTAAAATGAGACAGAGCTATATCTCTCACATAAATCTGTCTCGTTTTAACTCAATCTTAAGTCTGAGCAAAGTCAAAGTGCGCTCTATAGATCTCAGCCTAACTTTATTTGCTCAGACATAAGTTTCAGTTACAACGAGACAGATTTATGCCAGCGCTATAACGCCGTTAATTTTAACAGCAAATCCAAAATAAGGAGGTTGTCCAATCTGAAGTTGAACATGGCGATTTGTGGAGAAGCCGGAATCGTCGATGAATGAATGAATGAATGAATGAATGTCAAATATTAGGCTATGGGTGACGTAAAATCAAAAAAAAAACAAGGCTACCTTAGGGCTACCTGCATCAAATGTACTAACATTTGACGCCTACCAGTGACGACGACGAAGACACGACGTTTTGTTAGGGAGTTCCCAACCGTCGTGAACATACCAATAAATGGTTTCTCACATCAGTCACATCAGAAGTGGGCAAAGCATAAAATTAATTCAATACAAACCAAAACCTTGTAACCAAAGACTAGCATATTGGTGACCGATGTTATTAATATTAAATTCAACATGTCTGTCGGTCTGTACAATGGCGCTCGCGTCCATATAAACGAACAATGGAAGGATGATGTTATATACATATTTTGTTTGATGACGTACTTTATTCTGCGGTCGGTTTAAGTGTCTAGGCGATCGAATTATTGTTGTATTGTTTTTGGACACTATTTTTGGGTTATAGGTCTATTTATCCCGTTTAAAGCACATATATATACAGATATGCAACTAGCGTGGCCCCCTCAGTCCCTCTCGCTCAAGCAGAGGTACTTTCTTGTGAAATGTTATTCCTTCTATTTTACGTTCGCTTCGGCTATATAGCCTAGTATACTGCAACCCACCATTGCAGAATTTTTATGTACCCACACCTAGTGACATTTGCGCCATCAAGATGAATCTATGGCTTATCATAATATATCAAAAACGGTTAAGCCGTTAAGTAGTTACGAGCGGACATAAATACATACAGGTCAAACATAAACTAACTGTTGCGTAGAGTCCGGTCCAGCCCCAATGGCCTCCTGAAGGTATTTTCTGACAGGATCGACTGCCAGTACTTGAATCACTGTTGTATGATTCACGTGCTGGCAAATCGATCCTGTCCTAATTTAAATAGTTATAGATTTTTTACTAACAAATAGGTTTAAGTTTTGTGTAATTACTAACACCAATATGATCCTTGTTGGTCGAAATAAAAACATTTTATTTTTTTATTTATTTTATTTATAAAACCATGCTTTTGGACTTCGTCACAGCCAGATAGATTTGAAAAAAAATTTTAGCCAATGCTGACTAATATTTACCGCTCCAACTAAACGTTAAGCTTGTGCTAGGAGAAGGTACGACAATAGTGCAACGGGTGGGGTTTGAACCGGCGGCGACCATTCAGGTTTCAGTCCGCTCCTTTAACCGTTGAGCTATCGAGGCTCATAAGATTGATGCCAGCTAAGGCACCGGTTTCTCAGAGACATCGCCGGCATCACTGCCAAGTCGGTAGATAAATAGCCAGACCAGCCCCTCGAAAGCCCTAAGAAAAATCATTATCGTAATCGTCAAAAACGTCTGACCTTTGATTGGTCGATTCGCTGTTTACAGTTTTTTACAGCCAATCATAGGGCAGAATTTGTTGACCATTACGATAACGATGAATACGTTTTTCTTACACAATTGGGGGGCAGCAGGAGAACCCACTCCCAATCGCTGATTGTGTCATTATGTAGTTAGTAAACGATTTCCTTGCAGCGATTTACAGCAGATCAGAAGCCGTGTAAAAGCCAATTAATGGCATGGGTATTAAACGTATCTAACTGATATCTAACGCAGCTGAGGTTCCAATTAAGGAATCTCTCAATACTGTCGAAAATCATTACGCTGGAAATTAGCTGGTAGAGTAGGGTGGTAACGAAGCAAGACCTCTAGCTCTCCCTGCTAGCCGTGGCGGAGTGAACTAGAGGAAACTCTCGGTTTGATCCTGAATCGACCTGTCAAATATTATGCTAGGGGTGACGTGAAATCAAAGATATTGTAGGCGTTTCATGGCCTACCTCAGCGTCAATTAATGTAGGTAAGGAAAACCTGACTGACCGACTGGCTAATCTCAACGCACAGCTCAAACTACTGGACGGATCGGGCTGAAATTTGGCATGCCTATTGAAGATAGCTATTATGATGTAAACAGCCGTTCAGAAAGAATTTTTGAAAATTCAACTCCTAAGGGGGTAAAATAGGGGTTTGAAATTTCTGTAGTCCGCACGGACGAAGTCGTGGGCATAAACTAGTGTGGTATAAAACAGAGTTCCGATAAAGGAAACTGCCTATACTAATTTAACATTCAAGTGACGAAAACATTACGACTGTCATTATAATAAACAATTGATATAAAATTAGGTATACATATAGGTAATAAGGCCTTGTACCACCTTTGCTTCAATGACCGACTCTTCGCCAGGGTTACCACGATGCTGCATCCAACCGGACATGTCCACTTGTTTAAGACGCCCGCGTCCGGTTAACAGGTGGATTTCCGCGTTAGACGCCTAATCTAAACGAATCTTTAGAAGGCTACTGATTTACATGCATATCTGCAATCTACATAATGTTTTGATCTTTACGAATAATATATATAATATTTTATTTCAGATATTTCATCCATAATGTGTTAGTAACTTCTTCAAGAACAGTAGACCTTATTAACTATGTTAGTAACTAAATTAGATTACAATTAATAATAAAATAAATAATAAAATAGTCTTAAAAATTTCGGAATAATTACTGTTAAGGGCGTGCACCCATCCGTATTCGGTTCGTATCCGTGATTCTTCAAAGTGGCCGTCATACAAACACGTACCATTCGATTTGTATTTTTACGGAATCCTTGATGTCACGGATGAGTGCACAAACGCCCGCCTAAGTCCTGTCCGCCTAATTACTGTCCAAAACGTAACAGTAAATGACTGTCCAAAATGTGCCCAATTGAGAACCTCCTCCTTTTTGGAAGTCAAGTAATAAGATTTGACAGTTTTGTGAGTGCAAAACAATTCTGAAGTAACGTGACTTTACTTGACTATAGAGACTACTACCGAGAAACTCAGGAGATAAGGTGGCAAGAAACTTTGTAATCCGTATTTTGTTTATCTTTATTAACACAAGTGGTAACCCTACTTATTATCGTCCAAGCGTAACATGCACGAGTAGGGAAATATAGATTTCAAGGGCAGTGGATATATTGTTTTTTCATTTTTAGAAAAAAAATAAGCGGAAGGGTTTCTGAGACATAATTAAAGATTTTAAACTTTAGTTTAGCAAACATACATAAGGATTAACTCTTTTTCTTAATCTTAATGATGACCTCTTCCTATCTGAAGCAAGGGTCTTTCTTTAACTATACCCATGCAAAAAATCACCTCCATCCGTTGCTCCGTTACAATTAAAGGATAAACTACAAACAAACACACTTTCGCATTTATAATATGGGTAGTGATTTTTTCAACGGATTTTCACCTGGATAGCTCCCTTTCTTAAGTAAAGGATTATGACGCCATAGCGAAGGGTTAAGTTTTCGAACAGCACGTATCGATTAAGTCTAAGTTCCGCTCATTTGGCTGGAAGCCCTAAACAGTGTATTAATAGGCCCGTATTCCGTACACTTATACGGATTGAAAGGGCTAACTAATTCCTTGGCTACTGTTCTAAACCTTCGAATTAAGTGATAAGGAAACAACTAACTAACCAAATGCGTGGCAGAACACGCCGCAGAAACTAATGTATATCGGCCTTTAGAATGACATTTCGGCTTTGTAGAGCGCTGTCTCTGTCACTCATTCCTATAAGACGTTTTGTCGGTCTCAACGACAGAGACAATGCTTTACAAACCCGCTATCTCCTTCTAAAGGTTGATGGTTCCGTTCATTCTTAGAAGAAACCGTTTCATCGTAAACCGAAAAGAATATGAAATCAGAATTTTTTTTTTTGTCTGTTTTATCACTTTCAAGCTCATTATTTTGCAAATAACCTAGGTATTTTTTAGTAAAACTGTTTAAGAAACCTCACAATTTTGACTCTCACTTTTCATCTATCCTGAAATATTTATCTAATAATAATTATACATTATCATATCACAGGATTTATGCACAACCGAATCAACACGTTTTTTGTCGTTGAAAAAGTCCTAAATTGTTTATCAAACTCAGAGTTACCCTAAACTATTTAATAAAAGGAGGTCTAGGACAACATCCATTTTCCCCAAATGTATGTGTCATGACCAAATTGTATGGATGGAAATGACATTTGTTATGGAAATATCTGCAAATGTCTTTCCTTCAATTCGATCTTAAGTGATCTACTCGTAGTAAAAAAATATTCGAACTCTCAGAAGATTTCTAAACCTATGTCATATTTCTTTATTAACGTCGTAAGATAATTATTATTCATCATCATCAACCGATAGACGTCCACTGCTGGACATAGGTCTCTTGTAGGGACTTCCACACGTCACGGTGTTGCGCCGCCTGAATTCTGCGGCACCTTGGGAGTTGGGACCCCAACGTCTATCGGTTTTACGAACTATGTGCCCTGCCCATTGCCACTTCAGCTTCGCAACCCGTTGAGCTATGTCGGTTACTCTAGTTCTCCTACGGATCTCCTCATTTCTGATTTGATCACGTAGAGAAACTCCAAACATAGCTCTCTCCATCGCCCGCTGAGTGACTCTGAGCTTTCTTATCAAAATAATTAATCAACTGTAAAAATAACCTTTCAATGGCAAAAAGATAAAAAATAAGCAAAGTAAATGGCTGTTTAAAAGGCTTTATCATGGCTCGGAGTATGACTCAGAATTCTGGCACCAACTTCAATATTACTAATTTGTTATGCACATAATCTAAATATATTATATAAAATAAAAAGGTGACTGACTGACTGATCTATGAACGCACAGCTCAAACTACTGGACTGATCGGGCTGAAATTTGGCATGCAGATAGTCATTATGACGTAGACGTCCTCTGAGAAAGGATTTTTGAAAATTCAAACCCTAAGGGGGTGAAATGGGGGTTTTCAATTTGTGTAGTCCACAAGGACGAAGTCGCGAGCATAAGCTAGTCCTGTTAGGTATATAATTACACTAGCTCATGCTCGCGACTTCATCCGCGTAGACTACACAAATTTCAAACCTCTATTTCACCTCCTTATAGGGATGAGTTTTCAAAAATCCTCTCTTAGCGGATGCCTACGTCATAAAACCTATCTGCATGACAAATTTTAGCTCGATCCGTCCAGTAGTTTGAGCTGTGCGTTGATAGATCAGTCAGTCAGTCAGTCAGTCACCCTTTTCTTTTATATATTTAGATTCAATCAAGACTTTTCGAAAAAATAGTCAATAGGAACCTATAGTGAGACAAAAGGAAACGCTTAAAATTCAAAAACGTGACGCACCACACTACGCATGAATATTTGCGATTTCTCGCGGAAATTCTTAGTCACCTCTAGCGAGTATCGGATGTTCTTTATACATATTTTTTATCGATGACAGGTTTGTGCTTTACTGCCATGAATGCGATCTCACTGGATGGTAAGTGGTGACTCAGTATATCAACCTAATCCAATCCAAACATTAATTAGGGTTCCGTACTTCAAAAGGAAAATAGGAACCCTGTCTGTCGTGTCGGTCAAGAAAACCTATAGGATACTTCCCGTTGACCTAGAATCAGGAAATTTGGCAAGTAGGGCTTATAACAGAAGTAAAGGAAAAAATCCGAAAACCGTGAATTTGTGGTTACATCACAAAAAAAATTAAAATGTGTTCATTAACAAATAATTAGTATTTTCAATATGAAAGGGCTTAACTTGTACATTCTAAAACAGATTTTCATTTATTTTTATGTATATTTGATTTATCGTGCAAAATGACGAAAAAAATAGCCGAACTCGAACCCTCGTTGCGCAAGTCTGACACGCAACTGGCCGGTTTTTTTGGTATGTCGGTTCACATTTTTTCACTGGTTTAGCGCAATCTGGCATTAGCACGATGGACAGACGATATACTTAAAAGCTGGCGGGAAGTGGCTGGATGAGGACGGCTAAGGACCGGGTGTGGTAGCGCTCTTTAGGGAAGGCCTATGTCCAACAGTGGACTTCCACAGGTGAGGATGATGACGTATTCAGTCGACGTTAGCCCGGCTAGCTTCGAAACCATTCGGGGTTCTTTTTCATAGGGACTCAGTTGGCGAACGCGTCGCGGTTGAGAGGGGTTAGGTTACAGGTAGGTAGCTACTATAGTCTAGAAAAACTTCTATTCAGTAAAATAAGACTTCACGGTATGACTACAAATAAAGTGAACATAAAATTATCGTTACACATTTAATTGCTGAAACTGTGTCGGTGAGATAAGTAGGGAATTTTACAGATAACGATTACGACATGTCGTATCGGAAGCTCATAGACATTCATTGACTTTCGACTTGGTGTTTCCCACGCTCAAGTTTCTGGCAATCGCCACTTTTACATAAACCGTTTGAGGCTACAGACAAATCTAGTGGAAATCCGCATAAGGATTATAAGAGATAATATCTGCTTCTGCGCGTACAAGACGCGCCGCACCAGTGACAACCCGGTGTTTGACAACTAGTCAAATCAGTATCTTTTTTATCAAACTTCAAAAGACGCGCTTAGTATGCGAGCTTCTATGAAATGCTGGCATGTGACGTCACAATGATTTGACGTAGTTTCTTTAGTTTAATCGATAATTTAAAATGGTTGTTACACTTAAAAATAACAAAGGACGTGGTATTTTGGAAGACCCTCTGTTTAATCATTACGGAGAAATAATTTATTTTTGACATAGGCAAATACCGTATTCTGTATACGTTTTTTACTACTTTAAGCCTGTATTATGTGGTATAGACGTTGGGGTCCAAAGTTGCTAGAATGGCGACCTCGCACCTAGGTGGACAGACGACATCAAGGGAGTCGCAGATGTAACGTTTTTTCGGTGTCAACTATATCCATCCATACTATAATATATATGCGAAAGTGTGTCTGTCGTCTGCTAGCTTTTCACGGTTTTCTGCAAAGTCCACGCGAACGAAGTCGCAGGTAGCATCTAGTTTATAATAATCTCTTTCTAAAGATTGATGTACAATATTTCCCGCCGGGTACTTTACTAATTGCTTTAAACGCACATAACTCCGAAAAAATTGACATACGTGCCTCCCAACCTCCCGAATAAGAGGTGGACGTCTTAACCACTCGGCTATCACCACTCATTGTTACCTATATATAATATCGCGTGTTAAAAATGTTAATAATGTACATTGGGTTTCGCGATTATTATAAAAATTATTCGAAGGTTAATCAACTGGTACACGTGATGCTGGGATGAGACTGCATCCCATTGATAGCGTGGGAAAAAAGGCAGATCGCTGGCGTGGAAAGATATACCTACCTGTGTCATATTCAAATAATGTTCATTATGTGTGTGTAATAGTTTTTATTACTCATTACCTACTTACTTATATGAGAAACCTAATCGTATATTTTCGAGAGATTTCAAAACAACTTTGCTTCATAGTTCCTGTTTAGGGTGCTTAGGTAGATAGGCTAGCAGACTACAATGACAAGGTGCTTGAGTAACTTAGTAATTTTTATGCCATTTTTAACTAGTATTATCTATATTGAGAGAAGACCCGTGCTCTATACTGAGCCGGTGATGGGTTGATCATGATGATGATGATTATCTAGATTCTATGCCATATTTTGTACAATTATTTTATTATTGTATTGTATTATGCCGATCTGACTTTCGTAAGCGCTTGTATAAGTCTAAATCGAAATAAATAAATACAAATACTACAATGAGATTGGAATAAAAATTCCACACGTTCGATATTTGATAGGAAAGAATAAATATTTATCAATGATCGAAATAGCATACATTGAAAAAAGATAGGTTTTTTAGAGCGGAAGTAAATGTCGTTACATCTAAAAACACCTAGGTATCGCAAAAGGAAAGTTGACAAAGAGACGGTGACGTTAAAAATTCTCAAGGTTTCTCGAATACATTGTACCTAATTGTTTAGTTGATTGCTTACCAGTAGGAGCGCAATTTACCTATTATAATATGAACTGAACTTAGTTATAATTTTAATATGATCTGCTGTTCTCACACACCCAAAATACATACTATCCATACTAATTTTTAGGGTTCCGTACCTCAAAAGGAAAAACGGAACCCTCATAGAATCACTTTGTTGTCTGTCTGTCGGTCTGTCAAGAAACCTACAGGGTACTTCCCATTGACCTAGAATAATGAAATTTGGCAGGTAGGTAGGTCTTATAGCTGACATTCGGGGAAAAATCTGAAAACTGAAATTTGTGGCAATATCACACAAAAAAAATTAAATTGTGGTCATGAACTAATAATTAGATTTTTCTATTTTCGAAGTAAGATAACTATATCAAGTGGGAAATCATATGAAAGGTCTTCACCTGTGCATTCTAAAACAGATTTTTATTTATTTTTATGCATCATAGTTATTGAATTATCGTGCAAAAATATCGAAAAAATACGACTGTAATACGGAACCGGAAAAATCCGCGAAACCGGAATGTTTAACTTTTCGAATAAATATTGTTATCGATGACTGAATCTGATGATCTCAGATGATACGCGTTATTTGGAAGAATTATGACAGTACAGTAGGCGGCCGTAAGTAATGTACATCGGCCTTTAGAATGACATTTCGGCTTTGTAGAGCATTCTCTCTGTCACTCATACCTATATGACGATTTGTCGGTGTCAACGACACGGGCAACGCTCTACAAATCTGCTATCTCCGTCTAAAGGTCGATGTACATTACTTTCGGCCGCGCACTGTACTGAATTGCAAGTACCTATTCATCGTACAGTAGTCCTCGCAGACGAAGTTGCGGGCATAAGCTAGTTCTACTTATAAGTGGTAGGTCTCTATAGCACTACACACTCTAAATGATAAAAGAGCGTGGATTTGACCTGCAGCTCGTTCCAGCAACGCACAAGACTTGCAAATACTATTTTATACATGGCATAATCTTGTACCTATATCAAATATTTGAAAAGAGCAACCGCCGAGTTTCTTGCTGGTTCTTCTCGGTAGGAAAGGCATTCCGAACCAGTGGTAGATGCATCCGACTATTCGTAAGTACTTGTAAAAGTTTATACGAATAAAAAAGATTTTTATTTTATTTATTTATTTATTTACTTGAGCGTATATTTATGTATATTATCCAGAAATTCTTGGCACTCCGACGGAAACTTTAAACACACTGCAGTATTGTGGCTAATTCCCTTGTACACAATCCCTAAACTAATCTAAAATGACACGTCTAAATCTATTGCTATCCCATTCATAATGTTGCGTGCGGAAAAGGATAGCACTAGATTTAGACCTGTTAATTTAGTTTAGTTTAGAGATAGTGTACAAGAGAATCGGCCCCATCTGTGCAGTATGATTTAGTTCGTACAATCGATAGACGTTGGGGTCCCAAGGTGCTGGAATGGCGACCTCGCACCGGAAGACAGTGTTGGAAGACCCCCCATTAGGTGGACGGACGGAGAGTCACAGGGAGCCGCTGGATTCAGGCGGCGCAAGACCGTGGCGTGTGGAAGTCCCTACAAGAGACCTATGTCCAGCTGTGGACGGTCTATCGGTTGATTGATGATATCCAAACCCAGAGGCGTCTTTACCTATGGTGCAGGGTGTGCGGCGCCAACGGGCGCCGGGTCTAAGGGGGCGCCGAGCGCCCTCTAATGCGACACCTCCAAAGATGCGTCGATGCCGGCGCTCTCAAAGACCCTGCGCTCGTGTTATGGCCGACGCCGTCATCATTTAATTCAAATTGCATCCGAATTTCCCGTTTGAACAGATAACTGTTAGTATTCCATTTTGACCCTGCTCCTACTAGAATAGAGGGCGCCAGGTACTGGTTGCACAACGGGCGCCACAAGGGCTAGAGACGCCTCTGTCCAAACCTTTGCTATGCATAGGTATCATAGGAATGATGACGCAAAGAGTTTCGTGCGTGTAGCTAATGTGTAGCGTGGGGGTGGAAACTCCCGCGAGAACTCCTATTTCGAGTAATATTATGAGGCAAGGGAAAACAAAATGACCTTGTATTGTTTACCTTTGCCTGTTGGATCGATTAACGAGCAGGCGAAATTACCGACAAAAACCAGCCCGCACAGTCAGACTCGCGCACTGAGGGTTCCGTACTAAAATTATCCGTCCGTCCGTTTTATTATTGTATATACCTACATTTATTCTAAATCTATTCTGTTAAAATAGTTTTAATTATAATTTTAAGTAATCTCTTTTGGCCTTCTGTTATACCTAGATTTAAATTTAAATAATAATTATGTATTTACGCTGTTGATTACTTTCAAATAAACAAAAAAAAAAAAAAACGTATTTTATCGTCATTTTGCACGATAAATCAAAAACTATTATGCTTAAAAATAAATAAAAATCTGTTTTAGAATGTACAAGTAAAGCCCTCTCATATGATACCACTTTACTCTGAAAGTTGAAAATAGCAATATTTCTTCATGACCAGAATTTTTTTTTGTGTGATGTAACCACAAATTCACGTTTTTCAGATTTTTCCCCGAAGGACTGCTATAAGACCTACCTACCTGCCAAATTTCATGATTCTAGGTCAACGGGAAGTACTCTGTAGGTTTCTTGACAGACCGACAGACAGACAAACAGACAACAAAGTGATCCTATAAGGGTTCCTTTTTACCTTTTGAGGTACGGAACCCTAAAAACTAGGGCAAGTCCACACTCGCGGCGCTAACAATAGTATCAAGTCCAGCCTTATTCGGCATTGCCGTATAAAAGTAGGTTTTTGTGCACGGTACGGTATTTATTAATTCGTTTAAAATGATAGTCTATGAGGCAGTCAATTATTATAGAAAAAATATTTAGTACGAAAACTTTTTCATTATATCACTAGATGATGCTCGCGATTTTATTCGCGTGGATTTAGATTTTTGAAAATTCTATAGGAACTCTTTGATTTCTCTTTAACTACCTATATCCATGTAAAAAAACATGATCCGTTGCTCTGTTACAGCGTAACTGAAGACCAAGCAAACAAACAAAGAAATAAACTTTCGTATTTATAGGATGTTTGTGCACTCATTCGTATTCAATTTGTAATTGTTTTCGTTAAGATACGATTCCAATGGCCACTACATCATACAAAATGTACGTGCGCTTGTGCACTAATTTGGTTCATTTGTATACGGATCCGTCAAAATACGAATCAAATGAGTGCACAAGCATAATTATGTCAGCCTCTCTTGTCTAACCACTCGTATTTCTAGCATTGAAAACCTCGACAGAAAATAGTGAACATAGAAATCGTAATTTACCTTCTTATCAAGATTTGTAATGAGTGAACACGAAAAATTGGAAACGCGGCGTAAAAGCTCAAAGCTGTAAAAAAATCGCCCACCACTCTCAGACTATATTCTTTATAAATGAGTTTTTAAGCTGCAAGGCCGACTGCATGAATGTAATTTATTGTGAGTTTCAGGTGTATGATAACTTGATATGTTTCAAGTAGGAAAACAGTTTTACAAGACTACAAGTTTTTAGAGTCGTATCATTGCATGTACCATTTCCTACATCTATAGTTTGTTTATTATATACTAATTCTTCAAATATTTATAAAGTTCTAGCTTTGTTCATAGAAAGAAATGATATCAAGTTATAGTATATGTGGGTATATTATTATTAGTGAAATCCTTTTCCTTTCAAATTCCAAATCCCGAATTTTAAATTTTATCCACAGTTTCCCTAACTTTAAACTTTAATAAATAACAAACCTGACATTGGCTAATCTGTGTAAAGCCAGAAGAAGAACAAAAAAAAAAGTTTTTAGAGTAGAAAATTTGTGGACCGTAAGAACAGGTTTTTCGGACTAAGTCATGGAGATTATGTGACGCCGCTAAGAAAGGATTTTTAAAAATTCAACCCCTAAAGGGGAAGGGGGTAAAATAGATGTTTGAAATTTGTGTAAGTAAGGACGAAGTCGCGAGCATAAGTTAGTTATATTATGAACTAGCTGCTCCGGCGAACTTCGTACCGCTTCGATTCTTTTTCAGGATTTTTTTAATATTTTTCTCTCCGTAAGAACCATCCTCGTACTTCAAGGAATATTATGAAAAAAGAATTAGCGAAATCGGTTCAGCTGTTCTCGATATTTGCGATCAGCAACACATTCAGCGATTCATTTTTAACAGACTTCAAAAAGGGAGGAGGTTCTCAATTCGTCGGAATCTTTTTTTTTATCTATAGAGATAGGTAATTTTGGTAGCATAATCTTATAATATATATAAAAGGAAAGGGTGACTGACTGACTGTTCTTGATAGAACGTCTATGGACGTAGACTTCCGCTAAGAAAGGATTTTTGAAAATTCAACTCCTAAGGGGGTGAAATAGGGGTTTTAAATTTGTGTAGTCCACGCGGACGAAGTCGCGAGCATAACCTAGTATAGAAATAGAATTCAGCCGAGCTTAATAATTAAGTATGTGGGTACTTTGATGGATCTTTTGTTTAAAAATTTAATTGAACAAATTATAAAGGGTAGAGTTTATAAAAGGGTCCAAGGTCCCTTGGACCGGGCGGCGGGCAGCGGGCGGTGGCTTAGTTTAGTCTGTCGGTACTTGTTTGAAGTGAGGTCTTGAATTTAAATATTTTATTAGCTAACCAAAACGGAGGGTATGAAGAGGCGTGAAAAAAGAAAAACTTTTTTCGTCGGGCCGACCTTATTCTCATAGGAGTGGACATATTGTAATTTAGGTGTAAAATGTAAAGTAGGTACGCATAGTATACAACAAAACCGGCGACACGTTTTCCATGTCACCCCTCTCGGTGTGATCACAAAGATTTAGAGCTTTTGATGAACCTCAGTACTCAGTACGTACCAACTCTTTCCATTTTTAAGGTTCCGTAGCCGAATGGCAAAAAACGGAACCCTTATAGATTCGTCATGTTGCGCGAGTCTGATTCGCACTTGGCCGGTTTTTAATAGAATTCCGTATCAACTTCTATTTGATCGAATTCAAATTCAAAACGATGGGATCAATGATAGTAAATTCATACTAAGTTGATAGCGAAACTGAACAGATTTTAGAAATTCAGGCTGTATTCTGTCCAAAAGAATTTGAACGTATATCAGCATCTCCACGACGCGACGTCGCCAAGACAAAATTCCTACGCATTGGTATCGGAATTTTTTCGTCGACATGCGCTTACTTCGCTCGCAATTATACAATGCCTTCATGTTCATGATTCCCGGTTTTTTTTTAATTTATAGACTAGCGCTTGGCTGCAATCAGACCTGGTGGCAAGGGATGATGCAGCCAAGATGGAGCGCGCTTTTCTAGAAGATGCATATTCACTCTTGACTTGAATCGGATTTTTTTTAGCCACATATGCGCTTACTTCGCTCGCGATATTATACAATACTTTTGTGTACATGATTCACGTTTTTTTTTAAATTTATAGACATTATTATATTGACTTGACTGCAATTACACCTGCTGGCAAGTGATAATGCAGCTTAAGATGGAGCGCGCTTTCCTAGAAGATGCCTATTAAGTATTAACTCTTGACTTGAATCAAAAATTTTTTGGCGACATGCGCTTACTTCGCTCGCGATATTATAAATGCTTCATGTTCATGATTCCCTCTTACAAATAACTTCAATTATCTAAACTGACAAAGACCTGGGTAAGTAAGCTAAGTAAGTAGTTATAAATATCTTAATTTATTGTGATAGGTGAATGTGCGCGCATAAATTAAACTTAATTGGCTTGGAATAACATTAATTTATATTATAAGTACTTAAGATATATTTACGGACGAGAGAAAGTGTTCTTGTGATATGACGGTAATTTTGCTTACTAACATTCGCCCGCGATTTTGCCTGCACAAAGGTTGTATAGTTCGTTTTCCCGTGGTATTCCCTCATCTTGAATAAAAGGTAAAGAAGTAGGTTCGACTGAAATGCGTAAGAGGCGCACCCAATACCCGATTGGTATTAGTGAGTTTCTGTAATGTAACCACAAATTCACGGTTTTCGGAACCTCTATTTGTGTTATAACACCAACCTGTCTACCAAAGTAGGTTATCTTGACCGACAAATGGACAGACAAACAACAAAGTGATCCTATAAGGTTTCATTTTTTTCCTTTTGCGGTACAGAACCCTAAAAAACGGTTAATATTATTCATATAATTCGGTTAATATAATTCATTTGTTATAAACTGAAGTAATATTACTTTGTAATTCATGTACGCAGGAAACATATAACATACATAGTACACATTACATACAAGGATATTGTATGTAAAAGAGCTATAAATAGCAAGATTTATGTTTCCTCCAAGTGATAACCTTAAACTGTTGCACACTTACAATTTCAATTACAACAGGTTCCATGAAGAACAAAATTACACCAAAATGTACCGAAAGTGGCAATAGCCTAGTGGTTAAGATTTTGACTTTCTAATCAAAAGATTGTGGGTTCAATACCTGTTAACTTTTCAGAGTAATGTGCGTTTTAAGCAAATAAATATATCACTAGCTTTGATGGTGAAGGAAAATATTGTGAGGAACCCCGCATGCCTGAGTGTTTTAAATGATTTATCTACAATCTACCAGACCGCACTTTGCCAACATGGTGAACTATGGCTTAACTCATTTTGAGAGGAGACCCATGCTGGGTAGTAGCTACTATCGCCACTCAGTTATTCACATATCCATGAAGTTCTTAGTTAAATGTTAAGTTAATAATGTTTTACTTATAATGTTATAATCCCAGCTCTCACCACAGGATATATTAATTAGTACTAACCTCTACCTTCATCATCATCATGATCAAACCATCATCGCTCACTACTGAGAAAGAGTCTCCTCTAAGAGTGAGAAGGGTGCAGCTATAGTCTACCACACTGACCAAGTGCAGATTGGCAGACTTAACACACCTTTGAGAACATTATGGAGAACTGTCAGGCATGCAGGTCTCCTCACGAACATCTACCCACACCCTATTAGTCAGATTCCTTTTTGGTGTATGAGGAAACACCTCTCACACACAAACAAGACACAATCACGTGCTCGAAAACGGAGTTGGACGATGCCGTAAAAATTAACAATGAATTTTGTAATGACTGACGTTTATGGAAATGTTATTGGACCACCCTCATAATTTCGTTTTGAATTGAATTACTAGCAGTTAATAACACGTTGCATTTATACAATTATTTAAATTTTAATCACGATTCAATTTACACACGAACTATAAGATAACAAGGGAATAAATATTTAAGTTGGAATTCATATATTTTATGACTGTTCACAATTGTCTAAAATTATAGAGGTTGTGTAGGAGTTAAGTAAGATTATGTGACTAAATAGAACAGCATGCGGTGCATGGTGCATTTCAATTAAAAATTTAAAAAAACGAAACCAATAGCAAACCTGTTTGCAAAAATATTGCGGATCCTCGAGGCCGGCTCCAGCCTCCACAGAAGCGACTTTTTTTTACAAAAAAACACTTAGAATGGCACACGCAACCCCCTTCGAAACGGTAAAATTAGTTTGAAATATGTAATACAATACGACACTCACCTGGTGGATTTAATGGCACAATTATTTATCCGTAATTTATTTCTCCGAGCTTAGAAAATACAATTGACAATTACACAGCGCACTCGTGACACAGCGGGCATTAGCACTCGCAATGCAGCCAACGTGACGTAATGACGTAATCAATCTTCGAAATTCTCGAAATTCAAATCGTTATATTGGATGCAATGCTGAAAGTGTTGCCTGTAAATTAACACTGTTTTCTACCATTTACATTTTTCATGTTTATTGATGTTTATTTACTGATTAATTTATTACGAAAAACATCATTCATCATCAATGATCAACCCATCACCAGACTACTACTGAGATTGTGCTCAACTCTTTCTGCTCAGAATGAGAAGGTGACCTAAGCAATAAAATACTTACTTAAAAATTAAAAATAAGAATATAGGTAAGTCAATAGGTAAATTAATGATAGCCTGAGTTCGCGACATTAAAATACCGCCGATCATTTTAGGACACACAATAATGGTATGCTAAATGCGTAGATAGAGTATACAAGTACGCTAGATATTACAAAATGACAGATATTTTTTCAAACAAGAACAAAGGGGACACTTGACGGCAACGTTAGTTCCGATTTTTGCCACGCGCCAAGATAGCCTTGTCACATTGTATTAAATTGTACTAGTAGGGGTCAGTAGCTCAGAGACTGTATCCCTTTAGTCTATGATAGTCAAGTCAGTTATTGTCATCGTATGTTGGCATTACTTCCTGTTACCACTTGAGTACCAAAATTGTGTTACCACACGTGTATTTTTTCTACACATAAATGCAAATTAATTTTTACTATTTTAATTAGCAATAAATAGTATTAAGGTAGTTAAATTATCAGGCAAACAATTTTGAGCTTTTATTGCTATAAACTTGCTTCTAATTGACTTCACTGCCTAATATTTCTGACTTGCTAGTTGCTAGTTGACGTCATAACGTACATATTGTCATTGAGTCATTCATTTATCATTCAAGGTCATGTGCAATAGTGCTTTCGTTTTTTCAATTATTTAGTTTAAATCCAATCTTCCCATCAAACCAAATGAACAAAGAGCCACAGCTAGAATAAGAGATTTCTTTCTTAATCTTTTAGTGTTTAAACGAAAACACGTCTTCAGCGTTCATATCAAAATATCAAAGATCAAGAATGAGAATCAAGAACTAGAATTCGCTAGAACAGATGAAAGCTCTGAACTGTGTAGGGTCTAGACACCTTTTCGCACGCTCTAGTAGCGTTTACATCAAGCGAGTGAACATTCCTTGAATATTTGTGAACGCAAACAGAACAATGCAAGAATACTCTACGTCTATTTACGCTAAAAGAATTTAATGGAGTGGCGATACAATGAGCATTGAGCATTCGCTTGTCAAATGTAAATCGGCCTTCAGAAAACAACGTCGACCAAATTGTTTCGTTTCCGGTTACGGGACTCCAAAACATGTCATAATGGCAACATATTATTCAGTTTCACCAACTTTCAGAAAATAAAGCCATAGAGTAACAACCGTCACCACCGTCACTTTACTCAATCCAAATTTAAAAGATATTTTTCAAACTGCCACGGCGTAAATTGTGAAGCATCTTTCAGGGGTTTTGTTTGTTAAAACAAGCAAAATATTAAATGTGTTACGATTTTACAGTGAAAATTGTTGATTGTAAGTATCCTATCATTTAATTTCTAAATATAGCAGCGGCGTATGGCAGAAACTTTGAAATAAGCGATTGTAAATTTTTTGAGTCTATTTTGAGCCGTTAAAATATTGTGTTAATTGTGTAATTTTTTTGATAAACAGCTTATAACAACTCTATAAATAAGAAACATCAAGGAAATTCCTATGCATTGTGGAAATACATCCAAATCTTATTTGAAATATATTCAACAAGTTAACTCGCTCCGTTCGTTTGTATTCCTCCATGAAATGTTCAAAAATCTAAATATTATGATGGAAAGTCATTAGAATTTACTTATCTAGAAGTTTAGAAGATAGTAAATAAGGGCACAGACAAACGTGGATTGTAACTTTATTTTATACCTACCTACTTACTAATTTGATTTATATCAGATGATAATGATTGCATTCAAGCAGTTACGAATACCTACCTGGCTTCTTACATCTTTCATCTCGACCCATGGTTGACTCACTACTGAGCACTGAGGCCATAGTCCACTGGTCTGACCAAGTGTATATTGGCAGACTTCCCACATTGTGGAGAATTCCCAGAGCTGCAGGTTTTTGCATGATATTTTTCTTCATCGTAAAAACAAGTAATATTTACTTAATTACTTACAAACTAAGGTTATAAATGTGTGTATGTGTGTGTGTGTGTGTGCTTGGAATTGAACGCTGGCAAGGGTGTCGCAAGGGGAGGCAGTAAGGGGTAGTATAGTAAAACCTGAAAAGATTAAGTTCCTATCTATTTATGTGTTAATTATTACTATGTTTTTCTACAAGAATTTTTTTTTTTTTAAATCTTAACAAATTGTATTTATTTCACTCTTGTACTATTAGTGTTTCTGTATTATACCTATCTTATTGATAAGTAGACGGAATGACACGCATCATGTTTTTTTGCTGTGTCAAAATTAGACTCTGTAACATTCCCAATGTTTAGAATTAAAAAAACCTACTTAGTAAGTACCTATATTATATATCATCTTGACATGCCTATATAGGCATTATGCTTGGTCCATCGGCTCGGGTCCAAGGGTGTCACTTGAACCCCAGACTCCCCCGAGAGGAGACGAACAACTTAACTACTAGGTTATCATAGCATAGTAATATATTGTATTAATAGCTGATGCCCTTGACTTCGTCCGTGTGGAATTAGGTTATTAAAAATCCCGTGGGAACTCTTTGATTTTCCGGGATAAAAATGAGCCTATGTCACTCTCCAGGTCTTTATCTATACCGAGGCAAAAAATCGTCAATCCGTTGCGACGTGATTGAAGGACAAACAAACACACTTTGGCATTTATAATAGGGGTACTGACCATTTCAATGTTTTCAGATATTTGATTATACAATGGATGACATGGTAGATCGCCTTAATAAGCTGAGAGAGGATCGCATTGCGAGAGAGAAGGCGCGCATTGACAAGGTATGCTGGAAATATTCTCAAATATTATTTTTAAGGTTCCGTACCTCAAAAGGAAAAACGAAACCCTTATAGGATCACTTTGCTGTCTGTCTGTCTCTGTCTGTTTGTCTGTCTGTCAAGAAACCTACAGGGTACTTCCCGTTGACCTAGAATAATGAAATTTGGCAGGTAGTAGGTAGGTCTTATAGCTGGACATTCGGGGAAAAATTTGAAGACCGCGAATTTGTGGTTACGGAACCCTCGTTGCGCGAGCCTGACTCGCACTTGGCCGGTTTAATTTAAATATTCTAAATAATATTTAGAAGCCATAATAATAATAATAAAAATTTATTTGCAGTTACGACAGCTTAATTTGAAAAAATACGGGAAAAATGATTTCCAACAACCAAAATCTTCTGCTTCAACTGTATCTTTTTCTAAAACTAAACCAGATGTCCCTTCGGTAGCTCCTACCACATCCAAATCTGATACCAATACAATCTCTAAAAGCACTAATGCTACTAAGAGTAATCCAATAAAAAGATCCATTGCAGCACCTAAACTCCTTCCAAATAAAATTGGAGGGAAAAGTATTGCAACCAATAAGGCGTCTAACAAATTTAATGACAAATTTAAAATAGGATCAAAAATGCTTGACAAAGAACGTGGTGATGTTAAATTTGACGAAAATAATGAAACAAAAAAAGAAGCGAGAGGTAGTAAAATTCCTACTAACAACATTAAGCCATCAAATAATGCAATCGACAAAAAGATCAGTGTGACAAACACTAGAATTGTAAATGAGGATACTATTTTTCAACTGTTGACAAATACTCTTGTTCCGAATAAAGAAAAGGTTGCTGGTAAAATTCATGAAGGTAAAGATGACAATGGTGAAGATAGTTTACCGGAAATTGTAGTAGCTGACCAAGCAGAAAAAACCAATGCTAATACAGAAGCCAGTAAAGAAACAACTGATGGTAGAAATGACAACCTTGTAAATGATGAAACAAACGAAAAAGTAAAAAAAAGCAATTTAAAAAGACCAATACCAACACCTAGACCAAATGGAAATAAAAATGTTAATGGAAACAGAGTCAATGAGTTCAACTCGCGCAAAAGTATTGCCTTTACATCCAGAGTTGATAGCAAACAGAAACCAGTTGACAGAAGAAAGACCATGATTCCAGAACCAAGGGAAAAAAGAACTACAACTACAAACTCTAAAGAATCTGTGTTTGAAAGACTTTACAAGCCAAAAGTTGTGCACACACAAACTATTGACAATGCAACAAAACTAAAAACGAATCCATGCATCAAAAAAGTCAGTAAAGATTCCCGAACGATAACTAATAGACGTCACACAGTTTTTGAACAGAAAAAGGAAGTGAGACGTTCAATATCAGCGATTCATTTCAAAAGAGTACACAAAAGTGAATTACCTAACTGCGTACATAAGTGGGCATCAATAGGAGACATTAACAAGGACGACTTACAAGAGGCTAATGATGATGACGATTTGAAAGTCGAGAAAGTCATTTCAGCAGTCAAAAGTGAAAGGAAAAGAGTCAAATTTCAAACACCTCTTCGGCTTAGCTGCAACACTCCAAAACCAGAAGAATTACAGTCTAGATTGCAGAACTGGTTAAAGAAAAGGGGGAAATCCTTAGACTCCTATCATCACTTGCAATGCTTTGGACTGCATCACCTATCTGATCCTAATATAAAACCACTAGAGGCGCCGAAGTTCGACGAAGCAGAGGAAAATAAAGAAAACATAGCATTAGAACATGACAGTGATAATGAGTCATTTTCGGACAATAACAATAGAAACGGTAATTTTTTTTCTCCAGGCCTTTAGAACAATATAATATTGATAAATTATTTCATTCTCTATCTCTGAAAATCAAAGAGGGATTATCTCTTTGATTTTCAGAGATAGAGAATGAAATAATTTATCAATATTGACAACACTATTCCAATCAAATAAAATTAAAACATTTTTATTCAATTAAGTACTTTTGAATCGTCAAAAACAGTACGCGGCCGAAAGTAATGTTCATCGACCTTTAGAAGAAGATAGCAGATTTGTAGAGCAATGTCTCTGTCGTTGAGACCGACAAAATGTCATATAGGTATGAGTGTCAGAGACAAAGCTCTTCAAAGCCGAAATGTCATTCTAAAGGCTGATGTACATTATTTTCAGTCGCGTACTGTACTGAGTTATGTGTTATACCTGTAGCATATTACTTTAATGATTTAAGGTAATCTGGAAAGCGAAGAAAAACCCCAATTCTCAGCGGACAGCTGGCGTAGAGCAAGCTGTGTCACGGACACTAGTGATTACAATGACAGTTGTGCTTCAACACTGATGTCTGGTGAGGCGGTGCACCATGTTGACGAGTTGCTTGTCGGAGCTTTGAATGATTTGACGGAGCTATTGCGGGAGGTAAGATATTATTAGTTGTACCCATTATGGTTCATGAGATACAGACAGACGGACAGGCGGAGGCTTCATAATAGGGCCCCGTTGGCACCCTTCCTGTACCTCCTGTCCACCCCCACCTACTTTCTAAAATTTAGTTTTGCGTTCCCAAATAAAAGTTTTTTTTTGAAACCGTAGATTAATTTAACTGAGTAACTATTTATTATGGTTTTTCTAGAGGCTGCTTTTTGCACTTAGCTGATTTTTATAATCACAAAGTCAAATATTATGGTTTTCAGGGTTTCAACTGGGAACAAAGCGCGCGTTGGCTCCGCGCGCTGCGCGAGCGTTTCCCTTCCGCGCCCGAGTCCGCGCCCTATTGGGAGTGTCGGGCGGCGCTCGCGGAGAGACAGGGAGACTTGCACGCGACGGTGGAGTGTTTGGAGCAGGCTATTGCTAAGGGCACAGAGGTAGTACACACGCACGCACACACACACAAATTCACACATACACGTACACACACACACACGAAAATAGTGGGCCACATCTAATCCTAATCTAAATATATAAAAGGAAAAGGTGACTGACTGACTGATCTGTCAACGCACAGCTCAAACTACTGGACGGATCGTGCCGAAGTTTGGCATGCAGATAGCTAGCTTATGACGCAGGCATCTGCTAAGAAAGGATTTTTGAAAATTCATCCCCTAAGGGGTTAAATGGGGGTTTGAAATTTGTTTAGTCCACGCGGACGAAGTCGCGAGCATAAGGTAGTAATCTTATAAATGTGAAAGTGTGGATGTTTGGATGTTTGTTACTCAATCACGCAAAAACTACTGGACAGATTTGGCTGAAATTTGGAATGTAGATAGATTATTCTCTGGATTAACACGGGCTACTTTTTATCCCGGAAAATCAAAAAGTTCCCAAGGGATTTTCATAAACCTAAATCCACGCAGACGAAGTTGCGGGCATCATCTAGTCTAATAATTAATCTTTTCTATTTCAGCAATCAGTAGTAGAGGCAAACTTGGACAGCCTGTTGGACAAATTCATGCAGCTCAAGATAAGTCCCAACTGTGGACGAAAGCAAGTGGATCCTAAACTGGTGGATGTCAAGAATGTCTTCAAGAGCACTATCATACGCTTTGCGGTGCAACAGGCTAAGTTGTGAGTACTGTCTGACCGAACACTTGGCTTCGGCATTGGCCACCTTTGGCCAGAAAAATCACCCTCTGCTTTTGGACCTGGGACAACCCTCCACCTCCCATGGGGCATCAACCCCTCGGTTATATGGGCCGAATCGCGGGAGGGCGCCCGTTCGGTACTTGCTCTTGGCATTTTTTGACTCCCTACAAATTGTTTTGTCTCCTCCTTGTCCCTTATGCTCACTCTCCCCCCTTGAGGGCTGCATGTCACTAGCACAGCTGAGATCCCCGCTGCTGCTCCTCCGTGGTGCCGGCCTGGCACCTGTACGTTCCGAGCTGCTTTTGGAAAAAAATGGGGCGAAGTTTTGGCCAAAGGCTATTTCAAGCTACTTTCGACAAAAACCCGCCGTTACTCGTCGGCCAATCTAGGTTTCCTCGCGATGTTTTACTTAGACACATATATCATCTTTGTACATTCTGGGGCACGCGTCTATACAATTTTTGTTCATCTCCTTTCTATCTAATCTTGCAATCTAATCTGTTCGAATTTCTTGCAGATGTATCAAAGTATCTTTCAAAATAATAGTTGTAACGATTCAGTGCCTCGGATATGTTATTAGCAGACTCGCAAGACAAGTGAGAGTGTCGAATTATTAGTAGTTAGTACATATTTCTAGCAATTTCATTTGCATGGATTTAGGTTTGATGGATATATAGATGGAAGCAGGCTAACCTGTAAGGGAGAAGACAGGTTTTCTCAAACCCCAACCCCTAAACTTAACCGCTAAAGGGCTGTACGCACCTGAGCTGCGCTGCGCGTCACTGCACTTCGCGGCACAGAGCGTCAAAATATCATTTTTATCATTTTGTATGGCGCATATCGCACTAGAGCGGCGCTGCACAGCGCTTCACCGCGCGTTGCTGCGCGTCGCGGCTGGAGAGAATATTTTGAAACGCAGCGCAGCGAGGCGCGGTGCAGCGACGCTAGTGCGACATGCTTCTCCCCTTCCCCTCTTCACTGTCGCTCATCTTGCGACGTTGTTGCTCGTACTCGAATGGGTGCAGAAGTGACGCGCCTTGCAGTGCAGCGCAGCGCAGCTCAGGTGCGCACAGACCTTAAAACGGAATATTTGGTTGCTAGGGTTGTAACTAAAATAAATATTTAATACATTAAAAAATTGTGGAACCAACAGGGATTGAACCTCCTCCATCCCTCTGGCGATCGCAGCCTTAGTCCATTTAGACTACCGTCTACTGCCGACATTTTCGATGTGTATTTTTAACCAATTTCTAAAAAGGAGGTGATTCTCAATTCGGCCTGTTTTTTTTAAACTTAGCTTTAATAACTTAACTTGTGCTAACTGGTATCTAAATAATTTAATAAAAATTGTGAAACTGATAGGATTCGAACCTGGGTCTCCCTGGGTATCGTACCCGCAGCGCCATTGACCTATTAGGCCACGGTTCACTTACTGCCCGGGGATGAAGATATGTATTTCAATTCAGTACTGAAGCAACATTAATGCCATCTAGTATCGCAATCATTAGTTATTATTAGTTATCGAAACTACATTTCAAAGCTCCATATTATTAAAAAATATTTAGACTTTGAAGTGTAGGTAAAAATACCATATTAAAAATTAAAAATTGTTCATTGGAACAATGGACATTAATATTTTACTGTCTATTCTAGGCAATCAAGTGGCACTCCAAGGTACACGGTGACGCCGGTTCGTCGCAGCCATCGTCTGAGTCGCACCCACACGCCGCTCCGTGTCTGCAGCTCCATACAACAGATCAGGCAGCTTGGGGCAGAGTTCCGGCCCAACAAGGCGCTCAGTGACAGCCCTTAAAACATCTACCACAAAGTGACAACCCTTAGATTAAACAACAACCAGTGACAACCCTTAGATTATACAACACCCAGTAACAACCCTTAGAACATAATATGTGATAGTCCTTAAAACCTGTAGCACTCAGTGGCAATACTATGAAGTGGTATTCAGTACACAGTGGTGCTGGTTCATTGCAGCCACCATTAGAGCTGTACCCCTTACGTCTGCAACTCCATACAACATGTGAAGCAAGTGGGAGCAGAGTTGCAGTACAACAAGGTGCTCAGTGAAGCCAGATTGTTGCTGCACCCATACCCTCTGCAGAAGCGGCAACATAGACCACACAGTGCCAACCCTCAGAACATTTACAGTGACAACTATTACACTGTGCTGTGTAATAACAGTGACAACTCTTAAATTAAGTGGCAATCCTGACTACACAGTTAAGCCAGATTGTTGCTGCACCCATACCCTCTGCAGCTTCATAAAACATGTCAAGCATGTAGAAATAGAGTTCCAGTCCAATAAGGTGCTCAGTGACAGTCCTGTGCTATAGCAGCACAGTGATTACCCTTGGAACATACACCACACAGTGCCAACCCTTAGAACATTTACAGTGACAACTATTAGACAGTACACAGTGGCAGTCCTTCGCTTAGGCCATTAAATCAAGTGGCGCGACTAAGTACACAGTGAAGCCAGATTGTTGCTGCACCTAGACTGCAGATTTGCTTCTGTATCACTACAAGAACTGGCGGTGGGCGATCTCCATTACCGCTCGCTGCCAGCATTTTGCTGAAGTAAATAAAGCTTGGAATGAGTTGTTATCAAGAAAGATGCACCTTTTGGCTCTATCGGGTTTGTTGTGAGATTCTACATCGAGAATGTAGTTTGTTTTTGACGTCTTAGGCATTTTTTTCAATGCGTTTGATTTTAAACGCACTGTTGTGCATGTTATAGTTTTTTTTTGTATATTATAATGTGGGTATCTTACATTAAAAGCATGTGATTTTTAATCCTAAGGACGTTTGTGCACTCGTTCGTATTCTATTTTATTCGTTTATTTGCAATCAACAGTGATACATACAATATAATTTTACATAATAACAGACTGAAAATAAGGCCAAATAGGATTACAATTTTGTTTTACAGATTACTTAAATAGTTATTAATTATAAATTTATAACAGTACGTTTAAAGAGACCAAATAATTTAAGCAAGCTTTACAATATAATAATATGAAAATATAATTAACTAGTAAAAATACCTAGTAGGTGATTCACAACATATGCATGTGTATTCGAATCGTATCCGTGATTCTTCGAGGTGGCCGTCTTACAAAAACGTATTTACTCGATTCGTATTTTTATGGAGTCAGTGATTTCACGGACGAGTGCACAAACACCCTAATTCTGTCTTGTAAACTTTCTATGTGTGCTTTGTGTACATTAAAATATGTGGTAGATTCTGTTGTATATACAATTTCTAAACAGCTCTTTCAAATATCTTAAAGTAAGCTTTCCTTTAAGTTTACTATGTTTATGCTTTTTATTATTAAATACCTTAAATATCTTGTAATGTGCGCTTTAAACGCTATAAATTATAATATTTTTGATGTAAGTTCCCATTTAAAAATTCTCCATGCAGGTTAGTCAGGTCATTGACCTGTGGCCCTACCGCGGTTGTTTGACAGCTACAATGTCACGATCGTAATCATCTCTGATTGGTTATTGCTCGCTCACTATTGGCCACAATGCATTGTTGCAACAAGAATCGCACAAATTCGGCCAATCAGAACAATTGAGATTGTAATAATGATTGATGCAGGTTTTAGACAATCGCCCTACTGACATAGAGCTTTGACATTTTGGGTGACCATAATAAGAACTACGTTTTCTACTAAACATTCTAATATATTTAAATAATTTGATATTTTAGTGTAATGATTCTTTTTTAATTAACAGAAAATGATTGATCGTATTGTACATATACTTTATCTACTGTTTTTTCATTTATATAGTAAGTCTTTCTTGCAGAAAGCTAGTTAATCATGTTATTATTACAGTGATATAGCTATAGATCTTTATCTATAAACTTTGCATGTAAAATTTATTTCTGATATTATAATTGTAATACAATATTTTTCTATTATATTATATTTTATATACCTTTGCCTATACTATAAAGTGAAAAATTATATCCTCTAGCAATAAAACTTGTAGAAGTTGGCTCTGGCAAGTGGCAAGTCACACTATAACACTTGCAGACCACAGCACTTCTTCAAGGATTTTACTCTAAAGGATGATATTTTATGCCAACATGTGGCGGGCGTGGGCGTAAGAAGCCCGGACGGATTAAAAACATCAAGAAGCTTTTTATATGAAGCAATTCATACTTCAAAGTGTGTGTTCGTGCATAGACACGGCACGGTGAAGCATAATATAATATGCTGCACGTTTTATTGGCAGTAGACACTTATAGGACACGCAGTACTTTGGAATGAAAGAGAAAGTTTCTGCATTCTTGACGATACTGACGGCTGTCATTCCTTAGTCATATTTAGTGTGAATACAATGACCATGTGGGCAATGCTAACTGAATATAATATACGAAACATCCTGAGCTAAATATGCATAAAAACTTGAATATTATGTAAGTTATTGAAGGATCAAGAATTGCTTAATATGAGACGTCTACCGTGTACAGTACCCGGTAGAAATTGTTGCACATCGAACGTTAAAAACTGTTTTGTAGAGCGCCGTCTCTGTCGTTTAGGCCGACGAAACGTCACATAGATATTGAGGTAAGTACTTTCTCCAGATGAGTTCAATGGACGTCGCGCGAGAGAGGCACCGGCGTACGTTCTTTAGAGTTCCCGGAGCCTCTCAATAACGTGCTGAGGAGGGCCATCGAGGAGGTTCCAGTTGGATAGAAATCCCACATAAAGAAAATTTCTCCCTCGGAAAAAAAAGGTCATGACAGAGACGACGCTCTACGAAGCTGAAATGTCTTTCGTTGCAATATTTCCTGCCGGTACTCTACATTTACTATTGGTTGATGATGACTGTACCTACATACATTTATTATAGTCCTATAGATGAAGTATTAAAACCCAGTTTCACAGAACTAAATTCATAACAGAATTTATAAACGTTGAAATACTACTACAATAGTAGAAGTAGTGCTCGTAATGGCAGCCCCAAAATTGACATTTGCATCACGTGACGTGAGTTGTGAAATGGTTCACCGTTCGCAAATGGTTCGCAATTTTTTTCATTCAGTGAGAAAATTGACACATTTGTTGGCTGTCATGATGCTAATCGAATTTTCTTGTGAATGAAGATATTTTAGTAAATAAATTTTCCGCGAGTTTTAAACTTAAAACTTGTTGCTGAAAACTGAAAAGTGTTTTTCGTATTGAATATTGAACAATCAGTGTCTAATAAAAACAGCTGATTCTGATTATGGTAAGTAATATTTTTCGCAGATCTATTTACTTTCACTCTCGTGTCTCGTGTTTAATTTTTTTAGTTTCTTTGAACGGATATCGTGGTTTTTTTAAATTGAACAGTGGCTACGGCATATTAGGGTTATGAAAATACATAACTATTTATATAACAGAGTGTAAAAACTGTTCGATTCAAATCATATTCAAACATATCTTTTTGATAAAATATATGTTAATTAAACAACCGGTTCACAGGAAACCTTCTAATTGAATGTGCTAGTTATTTATTACTTTTTTGATAGGTTGGAAATCAAAAAACTACTTAGTCATTCTGGAATTTTTGATTGTTGCACAATGTTTTGGTGACTGAACATAATCTAAATAACTATATAAAAGGAAAAGGTCACTGACTGACTGACTGATCTATCAACGCACAGCTCAAACTACTGGACGGATTGGGCTGAAAGGTATGCAGATAGGCGATAGCTAAGAAAGGATTTTTGAAAATTCAACTCCTAAAGGGGTGAAGTAGGGGTTTGAAATTTCTGAAGTCCACGCGGACGAAGTCGCGAGCATAAGCTAGTACTTTTAAAAGGTCCAATAACTGATGCTTGTCATGACAAAATTTAAGGGGATTCTTCATGTAGGGTTTGCAAAATTGCCTCTTCTTTATATTATTTACTGGCTTATACCCACAACTTTGTCCGTATAGACTACAAATTTCAGACCCCTATTTTACCCTCTTGGAGATTGAATTTTCAAAAATCTTAGCAGATGTCTATGTTACAATAGCTATATGCATTCCAAATTTCAGCCCAATATGTCAAGTAGTTTGTGCTGTGCATTGATAGATCAGTTAGTCCGTCACCTTTTCCTTTTATTTTGATTTACTTTCATTATCAAAAAGTCTGTACTTACTTAATTTTTTAATTACCCTTTGCCTATCTGGAGTTTAATACTCAAGTATCTTTGTTAGGACTTGATAGCCTAGTGGTTAGGACGTCCGCCATCTAATCGGAGGTCGGGGGTTTGATCCCGGGCACGCACCTCTATCTTTTTGGAGTTATACACGTTATAGGTAATTAAATGTCATTTGCTTTAATGGTGAAGGAAAAAAGTCGTGAGGAAACCTCATGCCTGAGTATTCCCCATAATGTTCTCAAAGGTGTGTGAATTCTACCGATCCGCACATGGCCAGTGTGGTAGACTATGGCCAAAACCCTTCTCACTCTAAGAGGAGACACATGCTCTGTAGTGAGCCAGCGATGGGTTGATCATGATGATGATCTTTGTTAGGAGGATAAAAAATAAAACCATAGATAAATTTTAATACTTCTCTAATCTGTAAATAAAAAACCATTCCATTGTAGTATACAATTGTTTCCAAGAGATAAAATAGTAGAATCATTGCGTATTTTCCCACATATTTACTAGGCAGGTACATAAAAAGCAAAGATTGAAACTATTAGTCACTAGCTGATGCCAGCGACTTCGTACGGGTGGATTTAGGTTTTAAAATCCCGTGGGAATCCATGTTTTTCCAGGATTAAAAGTAGCCTATGTCATTCTTCAGGTCTTTATCTATACCCATGCAAAAAATCACGACGATCCGTTGCTCCGTTGTGACGTGATTGAAGGACAAACCAATAAACCAACAAACAAACACACTTTCACATTTATAATAAAGGTTCCGATAGAATCTGTTTGTGAAAAGGAGGTAAACCTCTCATTTAACATCAATAAAAGGAAAAGGTGACTGACTGACTGACTCTGTCTGATCTATCAACGCACAGCTCAAACCACTGGACGGGTCGGGCTGAAATTTGGCATGCAGATAGCTATTATGACGTAGGCATCCGCTAAGAAAGGATTTTTGAAAATTCAATCCCTGAGGGGGTGAAATAGGGGTTTGAAATTTGCTTAGTTCACGCGGACGAAGTCGCGAGCATAATCTAGTTACTTAATAAAATCTTTGTTGGACTCTTTAACACATTACCACCCTCCCCATTACAACTAGTCTGGTTTAAAACCAGCTGATTCATTGCCATCGATATAAATGACATATGGTCAAGCGAACAAAATTTTTCACGGTCTTGGAACCAAATAAATCAGCGCCACATCTTAGATACTAATGTACGACCCGTTTGAAATCCAGACGTCACTGAGGTTGCATTGGTGCTAAAGCACCACTGAGTCAGTGCCATTTTGTTTGTTCAATAGCCCTGTCCATAACTCAATGTTTCATTGCACAATTTTACCAGATGTAAGGTAAAAACAAAAACCACATGTCTGGCTTCCAAAGATAAGTATTATATCCGTATAGAGATTTATAAATAGCATAGTGCTGATGTTTCACAGAAATGAGCTTGTATAGGTAGCTATAAGTCCCGCAAATTGCTATTGCGCTGGGAGTCTGGAACCATGTCTCATTAACATTGAAATGACGTCATTTTGACGTCAGCTGAAATAAAAGTACACCATCAGCTCTTAACTTCAGTCTAGTGCTGACGTCACTAAAATAACGGCCACGCGCATTAGCAAATTGCGGGACTTATATCTACAGAATGATGCGCGCAACTTTATCCGCGTGGATTTGGGTTTTTAGGAATCCCGTGGAAACTTTCAAGTGCGTGTCGGACTCGCACACAGAGGGTTCCGTACTATCGAACAAGAACTGACACATTTTTTTTTTGTGATGTAACCGCAAAACGGTTTTCGTATATTGCCCTTTGCTTTTGCTATAAGATATTGCTACCTACCAAAATTCATGATTCTAGGTTAACGGGAAGTAGGGTACCTTGTAGGTTTTCTTGACAGACACGACAGGTAGAAGGAAAGACAGACAGAAGTCTGTTTGATGTGATTCATGACTTTCTGTGATGCTGACAAGTTTCACGGCACGGTGGGTAGATATGTGCTATGGCATTGACAATTCACATTTGACAAGACAAATAGTTTTGACTTTTGAAATGTCTGTGTGAAACCGCAGTACAAAGAGCAGAAAAGAAGAAGTCGTATTGTTTAGTCGTAAGTGTAGTAATTTATAGTATACTAAGTAATTGTAGCGATATAGAGACTAGAGAGGTATATTTGCCAAGCGAATAATCTCTGAAAATAAAGAAAGTCGTATTGTTTATGAAATGAATGGCTTGGTGTAGGTACCGAACGCACTGCAACTCTAGTTTTTTTTTTTTGCAAAACATCGTACTTAATGACTAGTGTTACTGCTACTAGTGATGTGCCGGATCATTACAAATGTATATCCGCGGATACGGATACGGATCATTGGCCTCAAGATCCGCGGATACGGATACGGATCTTAACTTTCTTACTCAATTGGCGTAGGTGCGCCGTGCGCGTGACCTTGAGACGATCGTTGACGCCACTTCATGCTTTGCGTCACATGACATGTTTCGACTTGCATTTCGCGTGCAAAAAATAGCTTGTTTGTAATTTAATAGTATTTTATTGCTACCTAATCACTCACAGAAAAAAAAAATAAGGTGAAAGATCCGTAAATGATTCTCCAAAAAAGTAACGGATACGGATACGGATCTTATTTCTCCCGCGGCTATCCGCGGATACGGATATGGATATCTGGAACATCACTACTGCTATACTCAAGAAAGCAGCGTTTGTGAATACGCGTGTTTAGTGTGCTCATCCACTTCTCTTTCTAAAATATAAATAACGTGGACAAATAAGATAAATTCGAGGCTCAAGAGCTCAAGGCAACCTGTGATATCAAAACATCAAATATACTTAACTGATAAACTTGCGTGTAAGAGCACGCATAAGATACTGTTCTGTATGCTTCATCATCATCATCATCATACTCAAAAACTGATAGACGTCCACTGCTGGATATAGGTCTCTTGTAGGGACTTCCACACGCTACGGTATTGCGCCGCTTGAGTCCAGACGACTCGTCTCGTGGGGGGGTCTTTCTTCTAAAGCTGCGCCTTCCGGTGCGAGGTCGCCATTTCAACACCTTGTATGCTTATGAAACATTAAATCAAAAAGAACAAATTAGAAACAAAGATATTTTTCTGTGAATTTTTTCTTTCACTTCAGTCTTAACTAGCTGATGCCCGCGACTTCGTCCGCGTGGATTTACGTTTTTTAAAATCCCGCGGGAACTCTTTGATATTCTGGGATAAAAAGTAGCCTATGTGTTAATCCAGGGTATAATCTATCTTCATTCCATATTTCAGCCAAATCCGTCCAGTAGTTTTTGCGTGAAGGAGTCACAAACATACACACACACACACACACATACATACAAACTTTCGCCTTTATAATATTAGTCGGGATACTTAGTTATTTTAAAATGACTGTGACAGACAGATATGTCGTAACTATACCTAAGGGTTTCTTATTTTACTACGGACCCCTAAACAATGTTAGGGATTATCGCTCCGAATTCATTAAAAAATACAATCCTATATACCTAGTACCTAATGATAACTGATAAACTGATAAGTAACAGACTTAACGATAATCTTTAACGCCTTAATAAGGTCTGTGTGATGTGAATCAAATAGAGAGAGCCAACGCGTGCCAGACCTTCGTTATTTTATAAAAGGTGAAAGATTCTCTGCGTATTGTCCCCAACACAGGGAGGAACGTTTGTTTGGGTCATGGTGTTTTAGTTATCAAATAACTAAAAAAATATTTTTGGAGGGAAAATCCGCTCACTTTGTCTTTAGGTACAATACATAATATTTGTAGTTGGTACGTATACGTTACGTAAGCGTGACATATAATGAATGAATATTAGTCTAAATATATAAAAGGAAAAGGTGACTGTGATCTATGAAAGATCTATCATAAAATCCAACAAAGATTTACAAAGTTAGAGGCATTTTAATTTTGGAGTGGGAGGGTCTTCTATCCCTTTCTCGCAAAACGAAAATTAGTATCAAACCGCACGAAGCTACTATGGCATTTGTCAAAATGACGTCATTATTCTATATCGCTATCTCTGTCTAATCAGAAATATTTAAATGCTTATAACTTTTTTGTTATTTGATCGATTTAATTAGTTTTTTCACTTTACGTCATCAATCAGCCATATTTCAATCAATCAATCAATCAGCCATAGGTGGACATAGGCCTTCCCAAGAGCGCGCCACCACACACGTTCCTTTCTCATCCACCCACTTCCCGCTACCTTCTTAATTTTTGTACTAGTTTATAATAAAGTAATAAAAAAATTGGAGTCAAATAGGTACCCAATTCCTGCTTTTTCTGAGTGACGCTAATTATACTCTAGGTACTTTAAAACTGTAGTAACTAAGTAATAATTTCAATGCTAAGCTATTTTTTTTTTTAATAAGAATATTAGCCATGTTTAATGACTAATAATCCCCTTTCCTCTCCAACTAAGCGTGAAGCTTGTGCTAGGAGTAGGTACGACAATAGTGCAACGGGCGGGGTTTGAACCTTCGACCTTTCGGTTTTCAGTCCACTGCTTTACCAGTTGAGCTATTGAGGCTCTAAGCTATGTCAGTTCTACAGCCATGAACGAAGGCCACACCGCTTAAAGAGCCTAAATAAGATTGTACCTACCTAAGTAATTACACAGTCTACTCAGTAGGTACTCACTCAAGCAGCTTAAACAACAATTAAAATGAATTGGTCTCAGTTGAGAGGGCCTATTAAGAACAATTAACTTGCTGGTAATAATAATTGAAACTTGATACAATCCATCAACTATGTTTCAAATTAATGTTACCTAGTTACAGCGGCTACGCACTCATCTGAGTCCGTGAAAATACGTTCCTTTTAGTTTTGTATGGGAGCTTATGACTATATATCGTAGATAATCGCTGGTATTCTCCCGGATGACTTAAGTTTTCGAAGTAAGGTAACTATATCAAGTGGGGTATCATATGAAAGGGCTTCACCTGTGCATTCTTAAACAGATTTTTATTTATTTTTATGCATCATAGTTTTTGAATTATCGTGAAAAATGTCCATAAAATATGACGGTGTAGTACGGAACCTTCGCACTTGGTTGGTTTTTTCGTTTTAAATCTTACATGTATTCTCTTAGCTAACTATAGTAATAATTATTAAAAACGAGGATTTTTCTCTCAAAATTATTTGTTTATATGCACTATTCATATGGTTTGAACTAGGTTTATTCCTAGTTTTAGTTTGAATTTTATTTCTCAAGATGCAGGCTAACCTTCCAGGACGTCCCGTGACATGCCAGATTTTTCTGTTGAACTTAAAATCGTTATAGTTCTTATCTTACGTAAATTGACGTGAAACACGTTCGTGCATGGATTAATTATTATCCTTAAATGACGACGCGTAATTAAATGAATTGCCTGAGGGCTATTTGAATAAAACAATGATCGATTGTCGTGAAGCGATTGACTTATCTAATAGGTAGCTTATTCATAACTCATCTATTATGTGGGGTATTTCTACAATGTCAGAGTGAACTAGCAATATGCTTGAAATAATGATTCAAAAGCTGCGCAAAAGGTGTGTGTACTATGTAATGTACCTATCTACCCATTCTTACCCGACTGATGAAAGGGTATGCAGGATAATGCAAGCAATATAGCCATAGCCTCGATAGCTCAACGGTTAAAGGAGCGGACTGAAAACCGAAAGGTGGCCGGTTCGAATCCCACCCGTTGCACTATTGTCGTACCTACTCCTAGCACAAGCTTTACGCTTAGTTGGAAGGGAAAGGGAAGGGAATATTAGTCAGCAATTAACTTGGCTAATATTCTTTAAAATATATATATATATATATATATATATATATATATATATATATATATATATATATATATATATAAGGTCTGCATTTCCTGAGAATGATGCTCCGGTCAACTCCGCGGGTCGATTTTCTAAAATCTGCATCACTCAATTGTTGTGATTTGCTGAATATGTGCGATTCTTGTTGCAACAATGCATTGTAGCCAATAGTGAGCGAGCAACAACCAATCAGAGGTGATTGCGATCGTGACATTGTAGCTGTCATTCTACCGAGCAGCCGGTGTTGGAGCGGCTTACCAATTTTCATAGTTATAACTTTACAAATTGCGGACTTTCATACAAACTTTCATCCCCTTTTTAACCGCCTTAGAGGTTGAATTTCCAAAAATCCGTTCTTAGTGGGTACCTGCGTTATAAAAGGAGTCTACTATCAAAAATTTCATGTTCCTAACCCCTGCGGATTAAGCTGACGTTGCTAGATCAGTCTGTCAGTCAGGACAAGTCTAAATATATAAAAGGAAAAGGTGACTGACTGACTGACTGATCTATCAACGCACAGCTCACGGATCGGGCTGACATTTGGCATGCAGATAGCTATTATGGCGTAGGCATTCGCTAAGTAAGGATTTTTGAAAATTCAACCCCTAAGGGGGGTGAAATAGGGGTTTGAAATTAGTGTAGTCCACGCGGATGAAGTCGCGAGCATAAACTAGTCTTTATATATATTGCCCACTTATATTTTTATTATAAGTATGATAATAGTCGTCCACTCAAGCGAATTTTATTGATATTCGGCACACTTGCTTTTTATCGACGTCCTTGATTAGTTTGACATTGAGCATGTTTACCAAGAACAATTTTTTTCTTTATCTACTACTAGCTTATGCTCGCGATTACGTCCGCGAGGACTACACAAATTTCAAACCCCTAATTCACCCCCTTTAGGGGTTGCATTTTCAAAAATCCTTTCTTAGCGGATGCCTACGTCATAATAGGTATCTGCATGCCAAATTTCAGCCCGAACCGTCCTGTAGTTTAAGCTATGCGTTGATAGATCAGTCAGTCATATTAGTAGCGATAGCAAATAGGCCACCAAGTTGACTTCGGGGCTTTATCCTGAAAATATGTTTTTAGTTCTAGGTCAACTATCTGGGCTGGGCCTTTGGCTGCGTCGCTTCGCTGACCTTTTATCGATCATCGCATTTGTTTGGCGAGCTGTGATAGCTCAAGGATTTTAAGTACAGCCCCCCAATTGTGTAAGAATAACCATTTCATGGCTATCGCAATCGTCAAGAATTCTGCCCTTTGATTGGCTGTGAAAAAATGTAAACAGCGAATCAACCAATCAAATGGCAGAATTTCTTGACGATTGCGATAGCCATGAAATGGTTATTCTTACACAATTGGGGGGCAGATTAGGGAAGGCGAACCTTTGCGTGCTTTGTTGTGCTTAATCAATTATTTTAACTCCCGACGTAATTAAGTGATTAACAGGTCATAGGAGCATACATCAACTTGATGCCCAGTCACCCCATATCAAAATAAGGTAGTGTTAAAAGTTGGTATGAATTCGTATTTAGGGTCAATTTTCTAATACACGGTGTAACCAGAACGCTGGTAAAAACGAAGACAGGTTATAGTACTGATGATCACTGATAATGGTACCACAAAAAACACGAAATAATTAAAAAAAAAAACCTAAATTTTGTAAAATTTTACGATATATTGCAAATAAAACATCTGACTGATGCTAAAGGTCAACGAACGTTCCGTAAATAGGTCACTCGGAGTCAATGCCGCGGCGTAGGCGGGCATTGACCCGAGTTTTGCACGCTATACATTGCGAGTTTGAAAAATACTAAATCACTAAAACTACAAAATGAGGCAAATTGTTATTGATATTGGATTGTGTTTAGGTAGTATAAAAATAACGCCAGCGTTCTGGTTACACCCTGTATAAGCTCAGGACATTAAGGAATCCCTGACATTTTCGAAAATATACCCCATTTTACATATTTTTTCCAACTATAGATTTTAGAGTTACTTTTTAATTAGAGTATATTGATTTGAATAGCAATTTCAAGAACTGCTTTCTATAATTATATGTAAAGGCTTTATTTATATATTTTAAGAATATATTTTATGTAGAACCTTGTATAAATTTTGCATGTCAAAGTTTGTTTATAGGACCATCTATAACAAGTTACAGATTTTAAAATAAAACAGTGTATTTGTATTTGTTTACATAGCTGAAAATATGTAAATATGTAAAGTCATACATCATTCTTGCTAATATATATTTCTGTTTCTTTCCATACTCAATAACCGTTAGTTTCCTATTACTCAGCCACTATGTCTAATGTCTAAAAATATACAGCACTTGTTCGGGAGTTGACCCAAGGCATCAAGACGCTAGAATTGCGTAACACATAAACAATTACTAATATG